>NC_086236.1:31159696-31267196 GCF_036321145.2 Pelmatolapia mariae | reverse complement strand
AAAAAGTCATTAGCCAGTTAATAAAGTACTAATAACCATCTGTGCTGTGGGAATATTCTTGTAACCCATATCACAGTTTAGTGGTATTTTGTGCAGGCTTTGTTCTCAAGCTACTGTTTATATGAACAGCTCTCTTTGGGGCAGACTTAATTTATTCTTATTTATCAGTTCGTGATTATTTCTGTGAGTGCATGACTTGCATAATCGTCATTATTTGTGTTTGTATTTTGAGGAGGGAAATCCCCTAGTTAGTGTAGCACTGATATACTCAGTAAAACATTAAGAAAAAAAAGTTTAGGAATATAATCTCTAGACTCTCCAAACCTCTCTAAACCTAAGAAAGAAAGCATCTGTAAAGCTATAAATTTATTATTATCATAATAAATATAATTTTTGTATTTTTAGGCTAATAAAGAAACCAACAGAGGAAGACCTGAAAATTGGTGAAGGAAGTAAATATTGTTTAAAAAACCAACTTGACGTCATTTTTAACTATTTCATTAGTTTAATTGTCAGCTAAAATATCAATATTGAACTACATAGAAGAAAACGTCCATCTGACAACAAGTCTAACATTTATTCGTGTAAATAACTACGTGACAAAAACAGGATGTGATCACACTCCTAACTGCCAATATACATAAGCTTCAAATTGCAACATGTTTTTAATCACTACATGAATAAAAACTGTGGGTTTCAAATCTCTGTTCAGTGGAGACAGATTTTTCAAATCCTTCAATCTGTAAATTTTCAGGCAGCAGGTGTCAAAAACAGCTCTTGAATATCTACACTGCACAACGGAGGCATCTTATCTCACACTCTTCCTTTTTATTGTTTTGCCTGTATTAACCTCATACTAATGCTCAGCTAAATTTTAAAGTCTAAATTTAAAAGTTCGTTCCTTGGTTTTACCAAGGAAGACTTCTTTTTGTTGATTAAGTCCTGTCTAAAGTGAACTAATAGCCACTCTTAGATGGAAGAGGTTTCTAGATTTCCTTTTCTAAAATTCTCATATCCCAACACATTTTTCAAAGCGACTTATGCACATGCTTTCCTTTGAAGGCAGGCATAAGTAAGATATAATGATTGCCTGTTTAAGCATAAGGAGCACTGCTATAGAGGTCTTTGGACACCAAAAATAATCATAGTAAACATGGCCCAAAACAGGTGCCTTTGAAAACTTTTAATATCTGCAGAAATAAAAGACTAAATGATGGATCCTCCCAAAAGGATCCAACATGATGGATCCCCCCAAAAGGATCCAACATGATGAATCCTCCCAAAAGGATCCAACATTTCTAGCCGTTTTGTGCTACCATCATAAAGGGTTGTTTGATTACAATGTTTTCTTGATGTTACATTTATTTTTTCTGTCTAAATTTGCCAGTCTTTTGAAAGTGGCAGGCACATTTTACAGATCTGCTATTGTGCTGAAATTACATTTTTTTTCTTTATTCTCACTGGTATTCTCCACTAAATTACATTTCTAGGTCATGGATATTTTCTTTTTTTTCTTTTTTGTATTTTTTTGTGCATGAAGACATAAAGACTTCCCTTTTGAAACCTGACCCATGGGGTCACGGTGGGATTTATTTATTCTGCTATAGCAGTGCCAGTTACAATAAGTTTAACTATAACACTCCTCACAAGTTTATTCTGTTCATCTGGATATAGCGTTTTCAGTGGGAGAAACGTTTCTCCCACCGATGAACAGAATCAACTTTGGGGCATTTAGTGACCTGAATGATTGTGCATGCATCAAGACAACTATCCCACTAAACGGATGCGGGATGGACTTGCTGATCATGTCTATACTGACCAATTCTGGACATCTATATGACATCCAAAGTAGTTCCACATTTACATGATTAATATATTTAATATTTTTGAATTTACAAATATTAATGTCTTGATGCATGATCAATCATCCAGGTAAGTAAATCCCAAAAGGTTGATTCTGTTCATCTGGATGTTTTCAGTGGGAGAAACGTTTTGTTGCTCACCCAAGTGACTTAGTCTCAGCTGACTGCAGTTTTCCCCAGTCTTATAAACAGTACATTGCTCAATGACTGAACCTAGCCCACTGAGTAAACAATGGGCTACTTTGTATATTGTATATATATATTTATAGCATTATAAATAATTTTAGAAGAAAAAGCTTTAAACATGCTTAATGCTTGATGTTATAGTTAGAAATGACTGCAGATTTTCTGATATAATCATTTATATTCCACAAATTTTGGTTAGTAGCAGTTTAAATATCACTTTGAATGATCATTTGCTTTTGGTGTAATACCTGTAAAGCCTTACCTTCCCCTTAGCTGCAGCAAAGGTCTTGATGGAGTTTGCTACACTATGCATTACAGGTCATTTCATGATCCAACTTCACTAAAAATCAATAAATCATTTTCTTGTGAGATTAATGTCTATATTACACCATAATGCTTCTAACCTTATCATCTGAACAAAGAGTCTGGTGGTGAATGCTAATTAGGAAAACGGAATATGTTTTAGTGGGCTAGATAAATGAAATGAAATTATTTGTAATGTAAAATTACATATTTTAAAGACAGAACACTAGTATTGGTCATCTGTCTAATATCTACGGGATGGACTAGGATTACACTACACTACAGGCCACACACTTTTTAATATTATTAATAACATTGATGATAATAATAATGAAATTACACAAGCTGTAAATTTCCAGATTGTTTTATTTTATTTTATTTATATTTATATAATGTACATAACTCACCTACTTGCTGCACGTAATGTCCTCTTTGTATATACTCATTCACTGTATAAAGTTCTGTCTGTCTCTCTCTTTTTTTCTTTGCACAGTCGAGGAGCGTATCAGGTCACATTTCACTGCGTGTTATACCTGTATAACCATGGACGTGACAAATAAAGAATCTTGAATCTTGAATCTTGAAATTAGTAGTATCGACATGAATGTGAGGAAAAAGCATTGCAGCACAAAAAGAGTTTTACTCTAAGGTTCAACGATATTGTCAAAAACATATACCATAAAAATATGCCCAACAGGTAAAGAAATAGAGTACAAAAAGCTTCAGCAAACTGAGATTTACGTACACTGGCATACATATGCTACATTTAGAATACAAATCTTGTCATATTTAAATGAAAACTGGAAGGAAATCTGAATTAAACATTTGCTATCAGCCAATACCTTCACTCTTAGCCCAAATGAGGTTAATAGAAAATTGCTTGGAAACCCCATTGCTTTAAACCACATGTGTCAAACTCAAGGCCCACGGGCCACATCTGGCCCGGCGGACATTTATATCTGGCCCACAAGATCATTTTATATAGATTTATTATTATTGTTATGCATGGCCCGGCGATATGAGGCACTAATAACACACAAACTACAGATCCCAAAATGCAGCGCTGCAGCCTCCTTGCGAACGCTAGGCTAGCTGGGAACATTCCCGTCAATCAAGTCAAACTTCTGTTATTGCAAAGCTAGCCCCTCACAATGGCCAAGAGAAAAGTTGATTCTGAAAACAGAGCCTTTCAGCACCGGTGGGAGACTGAATATATGTTTACAAACATTGCCGGTAAACCCATGTGTCTTATTAGTGGAACTAATGTGGCTGTAATTAAGGAATTTAATTTAAGACGGCACTACAAGACAAAACATCAGGATTAGCTGAAAAACCTAAATGCAGAGCAGAAACTACAGAAAGTAGAAGAGCTAAAGAAGAATCTAATCTTTCAGCAGACGTTTTTCACCAGAGCAAAATCACAAAGTGAAGCTGTTGTGAAAGCAAGTTTTATTGTAGCAGAGGAGAAAGCCAAATCAGCCCGGCCATTTACCGAAGGAGAGTTTCTGAAGAGCTGCATGATGAAGGTGTGCAACGTCTTGTGTCCAGACAAAACGCAGATTTTGGCAAATGTGAGCCTGAGCAGAAACGTATGTCAAAGTGTAACCGACATGAAACTGCCCTGGGACAAACTTGTTGGACTTACAACAGATGGAGCGCCAGTGTTGTGTGGTGAAAAAAGTGGACTAGTCAGCAGGATGCGAGTAAAGATGCAGGGGAACTGTACCGGTGAGTTGACAGCATACTGCATCATACACAAGGAAACGCTGTGTGGTAAAGTCCTAAAAATGGAGCATGTAATGATCACCGTGACGCAAACCGCAAATTTTATCCGAACTAAAGGTTTAAATCACTGTCAATTTCAGTCTTTTATGTGGGAAATAGATTCAGAGTTTGCCGACATTCCTTATCATACAGAGGTCCGTTGGCTGAGTTGGGGGAAAATTCTCAATAGGGTTTTTGAGCTCAGCAAGGAAATCTGTCAGTTCATGGACATGGCATGTATGATGCGGTGAAGGCATTTCAAGTGAAGCTGTCACAAATGCACCAGTGCAACTTGCCTCACTTTCCCTGTTGCCAAGTAATGTTGAACCAAGTCAGCGCAACAGTGTTCCCAAATGCGCACTTTGCTGATAAACTGAGCGCACTGAGTTCACACAGCGCTTTGGTGACTTTGAAGCACAAAATGAGAATTTCGAGCTGCTTCACAATCCATTTACAGTTGACGTGGAAACTGCACCTGTGCAGATTCAGATGGAGCTGCATTCTAATGGGACACTCAAGGGAAAGTATGACACTGAATGTCCCGCAGAGTTTATTAGTTCCATTCCTGAAGCAATGCCCCAGCTCCGTCTACATGCAGCTCGAACCTTGTATATGTTTTCATTTATTTTTTGGGGGGTTTTTGGCAGCATGTTCATATTTCTATTTCTAACTTGCATAATTTTGACAGGATATATTTTTATGGAGAGCAAAATATTTAAAGTCAATTTTTTAAAGCTTATTTATTCTGGAATTATATTCCTGTCTGTTTCTATTCATATTTATGTTTAAAAAACATTGTTTTAGTGTGTCCAATAAATGTTTATCTTGTTTGGTCCGCGACCTAAAGTGTGCCTTGAGGTTTGGCCCCTGTGCAATTGAGTTTGACACCCCTGCCTTAAACCCTTTAATTTTTTACACAGGTTGAAACAACATTTGTTAATTTGTATTTACATAGAATTATAATTGGATCCAGTAAACACAAAAGAATTTCTCTCTTAGTGTCTAACTTAAAGTATTCATTATAAAGAACCTAAACCAGGGGTGTCCAAACTTTTTGCAAAGAGGGCCAAATTTTATAAAGTGAAGATTCCTTCAGGTTCCTTTTGACTTTTTTTTCCCATAACAAAGTTACATGAAAATATAATGAAGAACAATTTTAATAGTCACAATTAATTTTAAAATAGAAATTTACCTAAATAAAAGACAAGCATTTACAACTCTAAAGACACAATTCCGCCTTTCATTTATATCTGGAGAGTCAGACAACATTGAACAAACTGTACAGAATACCCTAAATTTCCATGAGTTTGCAATATCTTTGCCTAATGAACATTTAAACAGGAGTTATAAGTAATGAAAAGTGTTCTGTTATCAATAAAGTTTTTTTTTTAAAGGAATTTTGCCCTTGACTTTTACAAGACCTTTCAGGAAGCCAAAGTATGTCTTTTTCAATAGCTGCAAAGTCCTGAAAGCGTTTGTTAAATTCTCCAGAAAGAGACGCGATAGCTGTTGCGTAACTCTTCATTTGGACATTAACGTCCACTGGGAAACTGTCAATAACCTCTTTCAAAGCTGGGAAGTGTGCGGTACAGGGCTCTGTTAGGGACAAGTGTCTTTGGAAAAGTTGCAGTTTGGTTCCAAAGGCCTTGATGTGAGCGTATAGTTGGCTCACCACTGCGTCTTTCCTTGAAGATTAACATTCAGCGCATTCAGATGCTTCGTAATGTCAACCAAAAAAGCCAGATTTGCCAGCCATACAGGATCAGACAGTTTTTCCATTGGTTGTCCCTTCTCATCTAAAAACTGTCTGATTTCCTCTCTAAGAGAGAAAAATCGCTGTAGTGCAGACCCCCGACTTAGCCATCTCACATCATTGTAATAAATTACGTCACCATATTCAGCCTGGATGTCATGCAGAAACTGCTGAAACTGTCGGTGGTACAGAGCTTTAGAGCGAATACAGTTGATTGTCTTTGCTACACTGTAAAATATAACTTGTTGTTTCAACTTAAAAATATGAGGTAAAGGGCTGCCTTAAAATTTTAAGTTAAGTCAAGAAATAGAGTTTGTTCTTATAACACAACCAATTGTTATCTTAATGAAAAATCACATGTTGTCTAAACTTTCATCTTAGTTTAGTTGACTGAGATTTATTAGTCAGTTCAACTCCTTTAATTGTCATCTTTACTTGGGAAAACCCTTTCAGCTAAATTAAAATAATCTATTGTTTAAACTCTTGTCCTAGTTCAGTTGACTTGGGTTTTTTAGTTAATTCAAATACTTTAGTAGTTCTTTTAACTTAGGAATCTATTTTAGCTTAACTAACATAATCTGTTAGCTAAGTTGATTTAAGTTTATTAATTAACTGAGCTCCTTAAGGTAGCTGAGTGAACTTGTAAATCAGTTTCATTTTAATTATCAGAGTTGATTGACTGGATGTAAAGAAAAATGTGTATTAAACATCTTAAGTTTTGTTTTGTTTTTTTTTTGGCTTTCTAACATCCATTTCAGCAAAACTACCTGTTAGGTTTATCTTAGATCTCAGGTTTAAATATCTACATTCCTTTAAATTAATTTTCTGTTGTTTACAGAAAAAAAATAAAACCCCACAGATTCCATTAAAGTCTATCTGATCATTTCATACAGAAAGTTTGTTTTAAGAACATGACAAGACAATTACTCATGAGCACCCAACATTCACCATTTATTGTGCCATCTTAGTCATCTGAGAAACAGAAAAATCAGTGACGTAGCTCATCAGGCTCACAATCCATCAAAACTCAAAGGCTGCTCCCTGTGAAACAATAAATTTGAACTTGGTCTTGAGCCCAGTTTGGGTGAAGATGAAATTCTGACCAATACTCTAGGAGCAGTAGTGATTCTTGTGAAGTAACAACATAAAGTCTGCATTAATGTAATGTATCAACGGGACACTTGCTATTTTAGAAAAGTTATTCTTTACATTTACAAAATTTTTAAACTTCATTGTGCTCAGTCACACCTGTTAGCATAAAACTTGAAATATTAAAATAGTACAAAACCTTTGATAAGTGACAGTAAAGATCAGTTTATAATAACTAAGACATCAAAATCTTGTATTTGTCTTCGTTTACAATTGCAACAAATTCCACAGAACCAATATCTCTGAAAATGAGTGCATGCTTCTGAAACATTTGATAATATGGATATTTCAGAAACATTAGTTTGAGTCTGCTCAATTGCAAAACAAAGGAAAAACTACTGACTTGCATGAGATAAGCATCTGCAAAGTCCACCATTATATTGTTGTTCACATAAGTTTCTTAAACCATGAACAAATGAGTAATTGTCTAATCTGGAATGTAAAGTGTAGTCATTTAGTGACATACAAAAGTGAGAATGAGAACTTGCAAGAATAAAAAAACAAACAGTAAAATAAAAACTGTCCTTAACACTAAGGATCATACAATTACAGTTCTGCATGGCTTTCTGCAAGAGTCTGTTTCTTAGACCATGCACTAGTGAGATGCACTGCCTTCCACCAATGTTCATTAGGATGTTCTGAATGACTTCAAAGATGTCCTTAAGTTCCTTTGGATAGTCTATGTTGAAGGCAAAAAGAAGGCCCATCAGCATGGAAATGGCACTTGAGACATCCCTCAGATTAGACAGGATTACTGCCGCCTCAAGGACAACCAACACATCGATGATGTCTTCTTCTTTCACCATCGCAATGCCAACTTTCATCCTCTTAGAAAACGTGTCTTCAATACCTGTCGGCTATAAAAGGGTTCAAAGACAAAAAAAAAAAAAAAATTACACAATTACAATTACACAATATCCCGTGTGCTTAACAATTCATGTCTTTCCAAAGAAGAGCCATACTGATGCTTTGGATGATGGTGATTGGCTTTGGGTAACACTTATTAGTTGTTAAAGTTTTTTCAGAATGAGATATGCACCCCCATGTTACAAATCCATTTCTTGCTTTAAACAAAGACCATGTTCATAAATAACTGAGCATGTCTTCAATTGCAGAATTCAAACAAAATTTTCAATTTAAATGGTAAATGGCCTGTATTTGTATAGTGCTTTACTAGTCCCCTAAGGACTCCAAAGTGCTTTACACATTCAGTCATTCACACACATGGGTGGATGACTGAATCGTGACTCAAGAGTTGACAGTTCGTCTTATAATTGGAAGGTTGCCGGTTCGAGCCCTGGCTCCGACAGTTTCAGTCGTTGTGTCCTTGGGCAAGACATTTCACCTGTTGCCTACTGGTGGTGGTCAGAGGGCCCGGTGGTGCCAGTGTCCGGCAGCCTCGCCTCTGTCAGTGCGCCCCAGGGTGGCTGTGGCTACAATGTAGCTGCCATCACCAGTGTGTGAATTTAAATCTACTTATGCTAAATATTGGCTGTGCTCTAAACCAAATCTGGCTGAGAATACATGAAATGTGCAAACTGCAGCTACACTACAGGATCAGATTATGGCTCCATAGACAATGCTTCTTTAATCAGTTTATTGATTAAAGTTTATTTTTTCCCCCTATATTAACAGCATGAAAAAAGACCATATAGACATGGCTGAACAGGTTGCATAATTGGCACTGAATATCAACATCCACCTTTACCCAGCTGCCCAATGACTCTCGGCCAGTAACCTTTAATTGCTTACCCAGTCTACACAGTCTCTTTTCCAGGGTCCAGGACATTTCACCAAAGTATTGCCCCCCACAGCTGTAGCAGCCACTGCAGCCCCTTAAATATCCTAATATCTCTGCCATTACAATATACAATGTGAGAAATCAAACGTAAAGCTGAAGTGAACAGTACAGCAGCGAAATGTCAAAGACCCTGGTGAAGACATGAATAAACACAAGACACTAATAATATCAATGCTAGCTTGCCAGTTAGTTTCTCTGAAACCCAGACCAAATCCAGTGTCAAAGATCTTGTAATAATACATTTGGTGAGGAAAAAGTACACATGTACTTTTTAATTTAAAATCCACTGTGGTGCTGTCATTATTAAATTTACTAAAAGAAACAATGCTAACCTTCACAGTCTTGAAAGTGTGTGAGGGATCTTCCTTTAGAAAATGAGGTCCTCTGTCCTCTTCCTTTGTGTAGGGCTCTGGTCAAAGAAGTCAAAAAGAAAACAAAAACACTTTTTAAACAGTGTTTATGAAGCATGTAGACAGCTCCAAATTCACAGCTTTTTGATGCATAATTCCATCAATATATGATTATCATTGGAGATTTTGAATCAGGCTTATCAGGACATTCAAGTAGAATATGATATCCAACCTACCACCAATATACATAGATTCTGTAAAAGTTACCACACTAAATGTCCAGTTGTGAAATATGATGACAGACTTTACTTATCAGCTTTCTTTCAATGAGTTCATCAGTTGAACTGGATAACCTAAAACTTAAACAAAGGATTAGATTTCGCAGTTGAACACTTACATCATCTCCGAAGCATCTTATGAGCCTAGTTAGCCTTTCTATGCCGCTCTTGATTTTGTACAGCTCCACGAACCTCTCCATAATGGTCAAGCACAGCAAAAAGGAACCCTTTCAGGTCAACAGATGTAAGACGGGCAAATTCTGCTTCAACCTGAGCAACAGAAGAAGAGGGGTGGAGAGTACAGGCAGAATTAAAAAAAGATTCTTTGAGACCCAAATTTAAGCAAACAGTCATCTGAGGCCCATTAGAGAAAACACAAACACACAAAAGCAAACAAACAAAAAGATGCACTTTACCTGCCGTTCAGCAAACAAGGAAGTTCAGAGAACAATAAGCTCTGTCTTGAAATCTTTTAAAGTAGAATGATTGTGAAAATGACTTATGTGATGTAAAACTTTAGTAAACGTGCGATTAAAAGAACACTGAGTAAAAGGACAAGTAACAATTTCCTTATTCCTCAGATGTTTACCTTGATGAGCAATACTGTTTTAGTCCAACTGCCTCATTAAAGTTACACAACAGGCTTTTTACATTAAAGCCAGCAAGTCCATTACATACTCCCTTTTTAGATCTGAAATACTGTGCAGATTCTGTGTATATGTAGTGGACAGCAATTTACCCCAAAGAGCGCAAAGTTTGCAAGTCCACCTCATTTAAATGACAAAGACAGATGTGATCATCTAGACCTGTGAAAATAAATTAATGACAAACTTGCAGTTATGGATGTTATTACAACCACAAGAACCTAAACAGTCTGCTCCATTGCTTTTGTTAATGAATCATTTGTTGGTAACACGTCTGAATATTTAGTTTATGCCACCTGCATGTGATCATCAATAGTGCCATATTACTTCTTAAGAAGTACCCTGACACTACAATCTTTATATCATTTGTTCTACAGAGCTATTAAATTACAATATAATCTGAGGTGTTTCCAGTATGACAAAATGCACAAATTGTAACTTACCATTTGACTCCACTGACAAAAATAAATCCCCAGCATCAAGTTTGGCTTCACAGACCTAAAATAAGTAAAATAAAAATATATGTTATAATTATATTGTTTTCGCCATTTATTCATGTTTGCTAATTTTCTGACATATAAACAATGTTAGTTTTGTTACAATACAGAGAATGCAGTTTAATTAAAAGGTAAATTATTCAAAAAAAAAAAAACTTCTGCAGTATACCATGCCAAAAATCAGTGTCTCTGATGCCAATTATTTTATCACTACAGCTCGTTTAGTATGGAAACTCACACAATCTAGTCATACTGATCACAAGAGTTCAAAAATAAGTTAAAATGGTGAGCTGTTGTTAAGCATAAAGCATTTCAGGGTAACAAATAACTGCACAATATAATTAAAGCAAAAAATAAGCACACTGGAGGACTATCTGATAAAAACTAATATAATGCTGGTTTGTAGACCATATTTTGTCTCAGTCCTCAGTGCACTCTTGCAGCTTAGCATGCAGCAGTTAATAACACCTTAAGTGATTACATAGGGATAAACAGATGAAAACAAGCATCCGAGTCCTGCCAAAAAGTTCTTTTTGAACCCAGCCAGTTATTGGAAATATTGCCAAAATGAACTTCCACCAAAATACAACAGCCTGTGAACTTGAAAGAAATTTACAAGTACAGAGACAATATGAAATAAGCTTTATTAATTAGCTGAGTTAGCTTGCTAATATCGCAACAGGGTGAGTGCACAACCTTAAAGCTAGCGGCACAATACTTGTGATTTGGTCAGTGCCACATTAAACCCATAAAAAAGGCCATATGTCAGTTTATTAGGTCAAGTTTGGTCATGACACACAAGCTGGACCTTGTCGGCTAAAGTTACATTAGCTAAAGCAAACATTTCGGTAAAAGAGAAAAACACACGTCATGCCATAAATTCAAAACATGTTCCAACTTTTGTAGCTCTCTTTCCTTATAGTTATAACCAATGTTACTCACCTTGAAAGCATATTCCAAAGAAGACGATTAGAAAACGTCCAAGTAAAGTGAGCATGTCGTTAACCGCCAATTCCCCATGATGCACCTCGGTAGCAGTCACGTGAGGCAGTTTTGAATCCTGCTGTGCTCAACTTACCCGCATTGTCAAGTTCACATAAGTTTCTGATTTAGCTGGACATGAGTTTTCAAGTTAGCTTTTTTTGGTGTAATTGGGACGTTTTTAACTTGTAATTCTATGTTATAACAACAACTTCAGTCATCTATCGTCAAACTGATATAGAATAATATGTTGAAATAACAAACAGCTAGAATTACATTTTACAGTGTACTGGTTTCATAACATCATCAAATTTGAGATGTTTGGCACAGAGAGCCTGCTGATGAATGATACAGTGAAGTTTAACAGCGTTACCTGCTTCTTCGCTGACTTTATTGCAGATCAGTGTGGACAATCCGCTTCGCTCACCAGCCATGGCAGGTGCACCATCAGTAATGATCCCAGAAACTTTACTCCATGGTAGCTTCATATCATCAACAGCTTCACAAACAGAAATGAATAAATCCACTCCTCTGGTTTGACCCTTAAGGCTTTTGAGATCCAGCAGCTCCTCTGTCACGTTCATCTTGTCGTCGACTCCTCGTAAAAAAATCAGCAGTTGCGCGGTGTCAGATGCATCGGTGCTTTCATCGCAGGCTAATGAGAAATAATCAAAATCCACTCCTCTGTCCCGCAGCTGTCTGTGAATGTCTGACGATATATCCTCAACTCTTCGTGCCACAGTGTTGCGTGCCAAGCAAACATTCAGAAATTCTTGCTTCATGACACAGTCTTTGACAAACGTACCTTCAGTGAAAGTTTTGAAATGTTTAGGTATTAACATAGCCACTTCGTAGCTGGCTTTCGTGATATTTTCGTGTGTCTCACAGGCCCGCATGAAAAATCGCTGTTGCGAAGCCAGAGCAGCTTGGAGTTGCTTCACTTTTTCAGCGCGCTCACTCCCTGTTAGCTTGTTATATGTTGCAGCATGTTTAGTCTCGTAGTGTCTCCTAATGTTAAAATCCTTAAACAAGGCAACAGTCTCTTTACAAATCAGGCAAACACAATTGCCTCGAATTTCAGTAAAAAATTACTGCAATTCCCACCGCTCCTGAAAGCGGCGGCCCTCACCATCAACCTTTCTCCTTTTTTGTACAGTCGCCATGGCAGAAACGAGCAGAGAAGGGCGGGCTCGCAGCACAGGTGCAAGTAGCAGAAAAAATGTGCTGCCACCATGTGGTGAAAAAAGGAATTACACCTTTAAAGTCATGATTTATTTATTCAGACTTATAGAAAGTGAGCCATAAATTATACATAATTAGACTGAAGCTGTGGGCCACTTGAAATCTGACCGCGGGCCGTGATTGGCCCGCAGGCCGGACTTTGGACATGCCTGACCTAAACATAATTCCCTACTATTTAAAATGATCGGTTAATACAACTGTCTTGTCTTGTACGTTAATTATACTTCTTTTATTTGAGATTATTGTAAATGCTCTTTAAAGAAAACACATAAAATAACACATTCAAAAATTAATACTTGAAATTTGTTACTGGAAGAAAAAAAAACACCCAATAAAAAAACCAAGTAAAATTAAGGGATTCATTTATATTGAATAAAAAACAGGGTGATGCTCCTGCAGTTTCCCAGGCACTGGTGAATGAGGTTTTGAGGGACTTCATTAACCGGTTTGTTATCGTCTACCTCGATGACATCTTAATCTTTTCCAAATCACAGTCCGAGCATGAAACCAGGTCAGACATGTCCTGCAACGCCTTCTGGAGAACGGGTTGTTTGTTAATAGCAAGAAATGTGAGTTCCATGTGTCCACAGTCGCTTTCTTGGGCTACATCATCGAACAAGGGGACCTCCGCCCGGACCCGGCAAAAGTCAAAGCTGTGGTGGAATGGCCAGAGCCTCCTAATCGTTGCCAGTTGCACGTCAAGCCTGACGACCTCTCCCGACAGTTCTCCACCTCGGAGGACAAGGCGGAGCCTGCACCTATCCTCCCAGCTACCTGCATCATGGGAGCTATTTCCTGAGAAATCGAGTCAGCCATTCAGGAGACTCAAAGGCTGGAACCAGATCCAGGAGGCAGATCTGGTTCCTCTAGTTCCCTCCATCGAAGGAGAGCACTCCGTGCCACAACAAACGCATCGCAGACCACCACCGGACCTCTACCCCTGACTACGCTGTGGGACAGAAGGTATGGCTCTCCACGCATTTTGATCCCGTCAGTTAAGCTCAACCCCAACTTCATCGGCCCATTCGAGATCTCGGCCCTGGTCAACCCGGTTTTCTGTAAGACTCAAATTGCCACGCAACATGAGAATGCACGTTTTCCATGTGTCCCAGATTAAACCTGTTCAGTACAGCTCTCTGTGCCCTCCTTCCAGGACCCTCCTCCCGCCCGGCTTGTGGATGGTCTGTCCACCTATTCCATCACCTGTATTATGGACTCACGGCGTGGGGGCGTGGCTACCAACACCTGGTGGATTGGGAAGGCTAAGGCTTGGAAAAACGAGCGGCCATCCTGGACAAGCGCATGTTTTTACCAGAGTTCAGATCATCTGCAGCCTGGTAAGCTTGGTCGATCGCTGGGAGGCTCCCGTTGAGAGGGGATGTGTGTCTGTCATGGCCCCTGAGCCTCGCCAGGTGACCCCGTGTTAGGCAACATGTGTTGTTTTGTTTTCTGCTCTCTCTCTCTCTCTCTCTCTCTCTCTCTCTCTTTCTCTCGCTCTCTGTCCTCTGCCGGGTTGGTGCTCATTACGGGCTCTGTGTGTAGATCTTTCCTGGACCCGTCCCTGCCTACCTGAAAACCTGCGAGCAAGTGTGTGGAAGCGTGAGAGACAGATGAGGAGAGTGGAGTGTGATTCAGAGAGGAGTGGAGTGTGTTTGATCCCTTCCTTTTCCCCCCACGGACCCTGGAGCCCTGGACCCCCCTCTAGCACATTGTATATATAATCACTTGGCCTTGTCACTGTAAATCATTTACTTACTACCTTTTTTTTCTTGTGGGTAATAAGATAACACTCACCTTTGGTAAAGCTCTCTTCTCTTCTCCTGATAACAGGAGCAAGTGGTGCAGATGTAGGTATCTTTGGATTAGGATTCTGTATTTTGGAATTTAGGTTTATTCTATAACATTATTTCTTTGTGTTATGTGGCTCGTTTGTTGCTTTATCCAAGTTCCTTATTGGGTTGCTTTTTCCTGCCTTCAGTTCCAGAGATCATTAGGTTCATTTTGCTACTCCACTTTTGTGTTGCGATTCTGTTGTCTGGTCTGGTCTCTGTATTTTTGTCTTTCTTGTTTCCACTGTTGAGTTGTTTCAAGTTAATCTCGTCTCCCTGTTCAGTTGTGTCTCTTTTCCTGTTTTAGTTTGATAATGGTTGTTCTCTGTGTCTTGTGTTAAATTCAACTTTCTCTTGAGTAATTAGTTATCCTCAGCTTTGTTTCCACCAGTTACTCCTTCCCGTTCTATCATGTGTGTGTATCTATTGTCTGACTCTCCCTCATGGCTATGTGTCTCCTTTGAATTACTCCCTACTTCTTGTGTCCTGCAGTTGGCTCCACAATCTGGCTGCTACACAGCTACTATGTGACAAATTCTCCAATTACATCTGTCAGGACAGTTGAGAAATCCTTCATTCCCAAACAGAAAAATATCTACAGCAAGTTATAATTGAGATATTGTTATAATTCGCACAATGTTGCACAGAGGCAGTGACTATTGATGAGCCTGTCATTCCTTTGGAGAAGGATTTCTTTAATACTTTTATAAGCGGTTAGTATGCAAACCCAAAGTATGCCACACAGTAGCAAGTGGGGACTTTAACAGTAATGCAGCAGAGACAATGGCCACCCCATTTCAATACAAACAAAAACAAAATAGCAAAATCATCTCAACTACTTACCTGTTTAACAAGACAAAACTGATCACAGATTTCCTTGTTAATGTACTAAAACTGTCTTTAACAACATTCCATCTTCTCTGCATCACATTCATTGGTCAAGGTGCTTAATGAGACTAAAGTCATGTGTTACAATGCTAAGTCCTTGAAGCTCATTTACTTGCTAATGCTAGTTTTGTTAGTTTTGCTTTTTGTTAGGATTGTAACTGATCTCAGAGTAGTGAAAGCTAGCCAGCAGCAGCTTGCCTCACATGTTTTCTGTCAGATATAAGCGCAGCTTTCAACGGCAATAGCTGACTGCGGCTACAAGTTGGCAGTAATATAACGGATGGAACATATAAATTCAGAGCGAGCAGTTTTATAAAAGCACTGTCTGAGATCAAAGGAGAGAGATCGCTTTACTTTGGTACATTTTAATTTGTGTCTATTTAAAATTTGACATGGCAAGCAATGTTTGTCTTGCTTGTCCTGACGGAAGGCCACTAATGCAACAATTATTTACTATCCGCACTGGAGTGTTTCCCAACTTCCACAAATACAAGCTGAAAAACCTATGAGATGAAATTCAGTTCAGTTTGATTTTATTTATATGGTGCCACATAAAAACAACACCTGAACTTTCAGCTGACAGCTAGGTCCACAAACAAATGCTATATGAGTTCCCTAAATATGGAGACAAAATTGACACGCAGCACTGTGTTCTTAATGCCAGTTACATCCATACTCTGCTCTTTTCTGCTGATGGAGGCAACCAAACCATTTAGCAAGTATCTGTTAAAGATAATCCAGCATCAATTTGACAAGCACATCTGTGATCCAACTGCATGAATTATTCAAAATTATTTTCAAATACCCTGTGTACTGGTTGAATATGTATCAAAGTATGGTACTCTACCTCTGTTTTTGAGCATAATTATGTGACAATAATAACACAGCCACTGATAAAATGTAATCCTCTGTTTGCCTCTTGTCTGCAGATTGCCTTTCTCTGCCATCTCAGAGGTTCCCTTACATGAGTCTTATAATGTAGCCAAATTGCTGTGGCTTGCAAGTGACAAAGTGCTTAATTTCCTAGTCCGATTCATATAAGATTATACCTAGACCTGTGAAGTACTCACTGAGCTTAGTGCCCTGTAGTAAGTGATCTGTGTAGTAATGGCAACTCCACAGACCACTTACTCCATAGAGAATGCTTTCAGCAGATGAGATGCAGTCTGCTGTGACCACACAAAGACCCCAGGGAACAACCACCAAGTTCCAGAAGGTCAGCAGTTAAAGAAATAAACAGGACAACCAACACAGCCAGCAGAATTCTGAGTATTCAAGCTGCTTTTCGTCCCGTCTTCCCAAAGCCATTTTCCCACTGGTTTCACAGTAAGTAGTCTTTCTATCGGTGGGTTTTTCAATTACAAATGACAGTAGGGAGGAAAGGGCATGCCATGACCTCTACAGAGAAGTGTTTGAAATAGGCTTGTGAAGAAACAGGTAGAAGAACTAAAAGACATGTCAAGGATCAAATGGAAAAATAAAGATTACGCTTTATAGAAAAACAGCAGTATTAAAAATTTGTTGAAGCAGGTTAAAAAGACCCAGACTGTTTAATTACAAAGCAGAAAGTTTTGAGACATATGTTTAGAGAGGAGGTGGTTCTGTATGGATGTATGGGATTACAAAAATTTAATTTCAACTGATGTTTGTACCAGCATAGGGAAGACAAAAATGTAACAATAGTTAAATAATAATAATCAACATAACTATGATGAGATTAGACAAATTACACTCAGCCCATAATCGTAAAATTCTTTTGATACACAGTAACTTTTGTTACATTGAATATCTGTTCCTGGACTTCACCAATCATCATCATCATTATCATCATTGTTTATTTACATAGCACTTTAAAAACACACCTGGTAGACCAAAGTGCTGAACAATACAACTATAAATAATAATAATATAAGAACTGAACAAAACAATAAAATTAATAAAAATTATTAAAATGTCAGTCACCCACAGAGTTCAAAGCCAGATAATAAAAATAGGTTTTTAATCTGGACTTAAAAACCGGTACTACTGTAGCTTGTCTAATATGAAGAGGAAGACTGTTCCAAAGCAACGGGGCCACAGTAGAGAACGCCCGGTCTCCTCTGAGTTTCAGCCGTGACTTAGGGACTGAAAGCAGCAGTTGCTTAGCTGACCGGAGGGAACGAGTGGGAACCAACTTCACTACCAACTTGTTTGCATTTCACCAAAGTCTAATGCTAAGTTAGCTTAGGCAATAATGTAGGTTGACACTGGGATAGTTGTAGCTCAGGAGGTAGAGCAGGTCATCTGCTGATTGGAAGGTTGGTTCAATCCCTGGCTGCGTGCCCACTATTACTATCCTGCAGTACACTGACTACTATCCTAGTCAGTGTAAAAACTGTAAAAAGGTATTAGAGTCACAAGAGCAGCATTCATTAGCCAGCAATGATGTCACACTTCCTAATGCCCCAAACCAGTACTTTGCTTACAGCAACCTTCACACCAACAAAGAGCTCAATCAATAACTCCATATAGGAAGGAGCCTGTTCTTGTCATGCACGTACAGCACTCTCAGATGAACTTTACTCTGAGGAAGGCTACAGGACCAGATAGAGTGCCAGGCTCCACACTGAATCATGTCCTGAGCAGCTCACACAGGTGTTCACATAGTTAACCTGTCCCTGTAGCAGGGTGTAATCCCCACATGCATCAAATCCTTCACTGCTCAAAAAGCAAGCAGTAAGGTGTCTCAGTGAATACCATCCAGCTGCCCTAACATTTAATATAGAGTGGTTTCAGAGGCTTGTTCTATTTCACTGACTCTGGATTGCCACCAGTATTTCTACTGTGGAAACAACCCAAAGGAGAACACAATCTCAACTCCACTTTACACAACCCTGTTCCATCAAGAGCATTCCAACATGTATGTCTAGGTACCATTTGGCGATTTCAGCTTCGCTTTCAACATCACTAGAACAAAATAGATCAGTGGGGACTTTAGAAGAACCAGGAAAATAACAACTCAACCCTTCCACATAAAACAGAAAGGAGGTAGAGGGGTTAAATACGGAAGCGTAGAGCTGCCACCCAGGCAAAAGAAAAACAGAGCTATATCACGTTATAACGTGAAAAGTTTATTGTTCTAACAATATACTTTTCATGTTTGTACAATAGACTTTTCTCGTTTGAACAACATAATATCACGTTATTACAATATACATCATTGTCACGTTCGTACAATATAATATTATATTGTACGAACGTGAAAGGTGTTTTTGTTCTAACATGATAATTATGTATATTGTAATAACATGATATTATGTTGTTCAAACGTGAAAAGTATATTATACTAACATGACAGTATATTGTACAAACATCAAAAGTATATTGTTAGAACAATTAACTTTTCACGTTATAACATGATATAGCTCTATTTTTCTTTTGCTTGGGTGGAAGCTCTATGCTTCCATAGTTAAATGACCTTACATTCCCAGAACTCTACATCACAAGCAGTCTGACATGAACCTTTAACAGCCCCTGTTTGAAGAGAAATTGAAATAAAGGCAAACTGACGATCTCTTTTTAAAGCTTGTGGACAAGTGAAGGGCCAAAACACTTGCTCTTAAGAAGCAAAGTGACTCACACACTTTAACACAAACAAGTGCACAGTACAACTATCCCTTGTGTCATGTGTTCAGAATCTAGTTAAATGAACTACTGAGATGAAAGCAGGGGGCACTCCTTCACCAGTCAGTAGCAAATTAAACAGAAAATTTGTCAAGTGAGGCAATTTGCCCACAGGATTTCTGAGACGCAGACATTTATGAGACCATTAACTTTGTCAAGAGAACCAGAATAGAAGGTGGCACCTAAAATCAGGAGAGTGCCTGAAATACTTGACAAAGAGCGTGACAGTAAGGAATGATGCTTGACAAACAAAGATGAATGTCTGCTGGCAGCTGGATGCTTAAGAGATGATTTCTAAAAATGTAGGTGCTATTTAGAAAAGGGCTGTGGTCATATCCATTTATGGTAGAACTGATGATTGAACAAAGAGAAAGAAAAAACAGGCTTGCTGATGATTAGGTATCTACAGTACTGTTAAGTATCTAATGTTTTACTTAATAAAAGTATGATGTCAACCAGACATGAGGCAGAATATTGTCTTGGAGAAGTCTGTTTCCGAGTTTCCATGGTTGCAGTTTTCCCCCCCAAACAACCTGCTCTCAATCCTGTAAAAGTTAAAACAACTTGTAGATGAAGTTAGCATACCCCCTTGAATTTGTGTTGGAAAAAATAACTACACACAAATGATTACATATATCGTTTCTTTTTTAAAATAATTTTTAGGAGGAGGGCTAACATCCTTATTTCACTCTAAGGCAATATACCCTCTGATGTGTATACTCAGCGTTAATAGTTTAAAAATTGCAGTACATAATGAACAATAAACGGTACAGAGAGAGAGAGAGAGACCATAGGACTCTCCATTTATATTTATTGCAGGGAGTGGAAATGTTTTCTATTTAATTCCAGGAAGGATTAATATTATATTATATTACTTAATATTAATGGACAATATTTGAACAGCTTTCTCCATATGACTTGATCAGTTTACCAGTAAAACGTAGATGATCATATGTTTATCATGATGAATGGCAGCTAAAGAGGTTTAAAGCCAAATGAGTAAATTCATGTAAAAATCACACCCTTTGAAGTGCAGTGTTTACACACATTTAAAGGTATGTTCTGCTACAATACCTCCACAAGTTTGCTCGTTTACCTCTTTTGCTGTTGGCAACAAAAGTGAGAACTGACAGCATTTCCTAACTACTGCCTAACCAGCAGGCTTTCAGTAAAGGTTTGATTGCACAGTGATGAAGGCTTCTCCAAGTGCTGTATATTAAAGTCCTTTTGACAATACTTCGGACAGATTGGCAGGTAAACTTTGCTTTTAAAATCAGGACTTCCTCCTTTACCCTCTAAAGTGATCCTTTCTTTATAATAATACTTTCTTATTTTGACAGCTTGCACATACTAATATCCCCTTGAATTTGTGCATTCTGATGGTAGAATAAGCAAACGTATGAATACAAATGACAAGAAATTGAAAAATAAAAACTAAATGGTCATGCAGCTCAGCATTATTTACCTGTAGTCAGCATACTAACAATGAGCTGATCAATTAAGAAACTAGCTTAGCCTTGACCTTGGCCTGAATCAAATTAGCTTTATCATTAGTTAGTAATACAGACTTAACATATTTCCATAATAAAATGCTGCATGTCACAATACCACAAAAAACCTCTGCTACTAAGGGTTTCCTGCTATTCCACACTGAAAACAACTTGGTAAAACTCAATGCTCTTTTGATCTTTGCCTTTATTTTTTTAACTGTGTTTATTGCACTAGTTGTGACAGCAGAGTAGGATGCTTTAAAAACCTCAGGTCTTAAAACCAGAGATCAAAGAGCTGTGATAACACAATGAAGCAAAAGAGAGCTTATAGAGTGCTTTTTTGAGCAGGGTTACTTAAAGATATAACCTACTTCTGTGAAATGAAAACCAATTTTATGCATGGCGTGACATTCAACACATGCAGTATCCCTATATAACATGACAGCAGCTACCAAATTACAAAAAAAAAATATCTCACACATAACACCTTGTTCCCAATTTTCTCATAAAAAAAAGTAATTTTGTGTATATGCAAACTGTTACCTATACTATGCCAGCTCTGTTCTAGGATGCCCTCTGGACCCAGTGGAGGTTGTGAGTGACAGGAGAATGGTGGCTAAGCTGTCATCCCTGCTGGACAACATCTCCCACCCCATGCATGAGACTGTGACAGCACTGAGCAGCTCCTTCAGTGGGAGACTGCGGCACCCACGGTGTGGGACGGAGAGATTTCGCAGGTCTTTCCTCCCCACTGCTGTCAGACTCCACAACAAAGACTTTAACTGATCATACACACACATCCACAAATGTGCAATAACACAAATGTGCAATAATCTTTCTGGCATCGTTGTATTTTTCACTCTGTTGTATATAGCATTTGTATTCTATTTTTATCCTATTGTATATTTTATTCTATTTTATTCTACTGTATATAGTATTCTATTTTTATTCTATTCTGTACAGTTGTGTACTGTATTTATTCTTATTTTATTTTATTCTAATTGTCCTTCATAACTTTTGCACTGTCCACTTCCTGCTGTGACAAAACAAATTTCCCACGTGTGGGACTAATAAAGGTTATCTTATCTTATCTTATCTTATCTTATCTTATATACGATTTCCATCAATTCTCTTCTGGTTATCGTTAACAGTAAGCGTACCCAGCTATAGGGCGAGAGGCAGAGCACACCCTGAACAGGTCGCCAACTTGATGCAGGGCTAACACAGAGAAATAACTATTCACACTAACATTCACACCAATGGGCAATTTAGATTCACCAGTTAACCTAACCCCACTAACTGCATATCTCTGGACTGGGGGACGAAGCTATATATTATCTTATCAACTGATTCTACTCATTTCTCTGTCATAACAATTTACAATGTAGTTTTTTTTCTGTGTGGACTCATTAGAGTTTGAGGGATTCCATGGAGGTATTCTGTCTTGTAGTTTAATGTTAAAACCACAGAGTTGGCAACATATGTTATACTTCAAATCTTAAAGTGTATTATCCAAAGTTCAACTAGTTTAAATAGATATACTTTAACTGTTGTATGGGTTGTGTTGTGTTCATATGGAAAGCGACAGTGTTTGGAGCTCTCGTTAATAGAAGTACGGGGTTGTTAATTCAGGATTATAGGTTTATTAGTAAAGGGTGAAATGGGGAGAAAGAGAAGACATTAATCATCCAGCATCTGCAATAGTGGTCTGTGGATGGCTTAATGGCACACTGTCAAACTAGAAAGCTTATCTCTACCCAGCATTTATCAAAGGAACAAGCAGAGTTTTTGATGGCTAGGAAATGCACTATAAGAGAGAGCCTCTTTTGTCTTTATGAATCCTCAGAGTGTCCATTAAGCAAAACATGAAATTATGACAGGGAAGGTTGGATTGACGATAGGTAATCATGGTGCCTGATTGACATGTAATTGTTTTCTGAATTGTAATTATAGGGCGAGGCAAAACATTGGCCTACAGTAATTAATGGTAAAGAGCAATTTTTTTTCAGTGGAATTCACTGGGGACATGAGCTTCTAATATAAATACAGAGAGTGAAACGTGTGTATGAAGCGCAAACCTGTATTAAACATTTATCAGGAAGAGCAAAACATTAGGATTTTTGTGTATGTGTGTAATGTATATGACAAATGTGTGTAATTCCTCAAAGTAGAGTTAATTTGGCTGCAGAAGCCAAACAGTTGCATCCATGGTTACAGTAGTCCCAATATTGTTTAAGCAGTTATATTCACTATATTCTGAGTCTTCTATCACATAAAACACCTTCCTGGCCAGCTCACCTTTTTTGCATTTGCACTTAAAATATATATATTTATTTGCAAATTTACTGGTCTGGCTGTGGGCTATGCGAGACTTACTGCATGTCATTCACCTGCTCTCTTACCCCCACTACACAGTCACTACCCAAAAAATGAAAGAAAAAAAATCTGTGTAAAATGAATAGAAAAAGCATTTTTTTGTCAATATTGCTAAACATACCTTTGAATTTCTAAAATACTCTGGTTATGCAGCTGATACCAAAGCCTATAACCCCATTAACTGGTAATAACAAAACAAAAGTAAACAACGTTTCGCAAAGTGTTTCGAATTCTGAAAAGTATCATAGAATTATGAAGTATGAAAAGACTTAATCCAAGTCAGGTTGCAAATAAAAAAATCTGGTTACTCATCCTACCTGCATCTAGTTATTCACTTGTAAATATTTGTCTCTTCTGCAATTTCAATAAGTTTTCAAATTACAATGACTAAAATTGCAGAATTTAGGTAACTTTTTATTTTAATTTAATATAATATAACATTTTTTTAAATGCAAATGTTTATGTGAATAATTTTGATTTTCATATTGTGTGGGCCAATTTTTTGTGGTTTGAACTAACAGACAATTAATGCCAGTGGCATAACCTCCATAAGGGAATTTAGCACTGCATGAAAGCATCTCACATAGACTGCACACACAAACTAAGTTGATAAAAGCAGTGTGTGTGAAGTCTGGTTTGGGAAAAGAGGCGGGAAGGCTCAAAGGAATGCCGATATCTACCTTTTGGTTGGCAGCCCAAATCTGAGCCTTGGTCACTTCATGGTATTGGGAAGAAGAGCCAATACAAAACAGCAGGTAAGTTCAGCTCTCTCCCATCTTGCACTATTCTATTTTCACTTTTATCATTGCTGCATCACTTTTTTCTCATCTCCCCTGCCAATATTATTTATCTGCTTTGTTTTATTTATTTGCTTTGTTTTTTCTCCACCATCTCTCACTGGTCTGCCTCTAGCCTGGTCATATCTTCACCTATGAAACTCCCTTTCCCCTCTAAAGGCAGCATTAAAAAGGCAGCTTTATTTTTCTTAGTATAACCAGGTTGGGCGCCCTGTGAGAGGCAGTATGAAACAGAAATGCAGAGTCCTGAAATTATGAGAAAAACATATGTGCAATCCTCACTTGCTTCACTTTATTATTTCTTATTGCTATTGCTGTGATAAACACATTAGTTCTGACATTGAAAGTAGCCATTGTTTTTCTATGAATACAACTGGTATACTGTATTGACTGTCATGTATTCATTTGGGTTGGAGAGCAGATGTGACAATAATACTATTATCCATCTGGCAGGAAAATTTCATCAAATATAACCTAGTTATTACTTTTCAAAGTTATGCAGTGTTGGGCTCAACAATGTTTGTTTCTCAAGGTATTAAAAAAGTGCGCAATGAATTATAACACAAAAGTGAATCGGATGATCACAGAATTATTTCCATGGTTAGTTAAAACCCTTCAAAACTCAAGAACCCTGGCATAACATGTGCCAGATTTACTGTATATTGAGTGTAGAATGAAGGTAAGAACAAAGCATGGGGGTGGTGCAGCTAAGAATAAAAATGGCTGTAGTGGCTATACAGTTAATAAAAGTCTTTAGTTAAACCTCTTGAATTAAAAGCTGCAAGTCAATCACTTGTTGACCATTTGATTTAAAATTCACTGTGGTAGTATACAGAGGAAGCATTACAAAAACTGTGTCATTATCCAAATTAATTTAACTGTACGGTTTGTTATGTAATAAGGGGAAAATGGGACTTCTGGGAAGGAACTGAAGCGAATGGATATATAAGAAACTTGGGATGGGAAAATTGTTAGAAAAAAATAGAGAAAACTGAAAAAAGACTGACCAAAGGGACGGTTGCTGTGAAGCAAGATGTCTGCAATGGTAGCCATGAGCCTAGCTTGGCAATTGCTGTCATAGAAGATAGCAGTGCTGTCATACACGGAGACATAAAGCAAATGGCTACAGAGATAAAGTGTGAGCTGGGTAACTTTTAAGACAATATCAAAGACGATTTGAGAAAGGATGTGGCCAACATCCGAGTGAAATTCCGACAGAAGCTAGGTCACGTAATAACCGTTCTAAAGACGACAAATGACAGGGTGGGGGAGGCTGAGCGCCACATAGCTGACATGGAAGAGAGAAGTTTGGACTTTAAAGAAACACTCAATCAGTCACTCCAGACCCAGGAGATTTTGCAGATGAAACTTACAGACCCGAAATCTTACTTGTGCATAACAATGTCTATATATATGGAATACAGGGGCTCAGAAGGAAAAAATACCCACCAACATACAGAGAATTTTAAATAGGAGCTGGAGCTTCACGGAGTTGAACTTGGAATACAATAATGCCTCAGATCTCTGGTTCTCAAAGGACAAACAGCCACTGTCTTCTCTTCACAGAATTCAGTTATGCTTTTCTCTCCAAGATCCTTAGATTACCATGACCTGGATGACTGGGAACCTACACAGACATATAAAACATGTCCTTTGCCAAAATAGATACTGAGAATGTAGGTAACTGATGAACTTGGGTTAATGATTAAGTCTAAATGGACCAAATGCAAAGAATATACAATCCTAAGTGTTGTTTTAGGGTTGAATTAAGTGGGGTTCTGGCGGAGCAGCTAGATTATCCCCTCCATACTGAAGTGGTTCACTACTTCAAAATATAAGTCTTTTTGTGTCTTTTTTTTTTTTTTACCTTTGTTGTTTCTTCTTTTTTTTTGTTTGATGATACTGCATGTCCTATAGTTCTACGGTAGTTCATGTTTGGTCATCATGCAACTCAAAAATTAAAACACAACAGGACCCAAATGCAACATTGGGTATATAGTGTGATTACCCTTAATAGCTGCACTTCAAACACTTATATAGTTTAATAATATATATGGCCCAAATAAGAGGAGTAAAGTTATTGCAAAAATGAAAAGGGAGAAGCTTGACGTAATGATCTCGCAAGATATGCACTGAAGCAGCAAGGAACATGAAAAAAAAGAATTTAAAAACACCTTTTACTCTTTCCACAAGAAACTTAAAAATCGGGATGTGGCAATACTAATTCGTTTTCTATCATAAAGGGGTGCTATATTCTTGTCAACAGATAACTTGATCAGCAAGAAATCCCTCTTCTAAATATCTATATACTCCCAGATCAGGGTAGCTTTGCTTTTAGGAAAGTGTAATCTGATTGCATCAGAAGCCTCAGCAGTTCTATGTGTTGGAGATTGGATTATTCATGTACAACTTAAATATGACTCATCAAGCATATAAGACTTTCCCCAAATGCTCAGTCAACTGTTAAACTGTTAACTGAGTAAAAATGCTTATGTGCTTACCTATAGAATCAGAATCCTTTTGTTGAACATCAAATGTTCAACAAAATTAGAAGGAGCTCCCTGTTAGCAGCACTGTTAAAAGGGAGTTCCTTCCTTGTGGAAGGAAACTGTTCCTGAGTCTGTTAGTCCTGGTTTGGATGGGCTTGTAGAGTCTCCCTGAGAGTGGCAGCAGGTCAAACCCCTGAAATTGGTGATATGCTGGATTCCCTGCCACACCTGCTATTATCATTTTCTTTGTGGTCCCATTTTGCTTTCCTGGTCCAACTCTTCTGATCAGCTTTATCAGCACTATATAGTTCCTTATTGCCAGACCTGAAGGCAGAATTGGTGGCTCTGGGGAGTGTTTTGACATGGCTAGTCATCCAGGGCTTCTGGTTGGGGAGCACACAAATGTGTTTTTCCACTGTTACGTTTCCCACACAGAAGTTGATGCAAGACAGAGCAGCCTCTGTGTGAACAGTCAATTTCTCATTGTCAAAGACATACCACTAAGTGTGGGAGAAACAGTCCTGCAGTTAATTACTGCCCTCGGGCAGTAATTGTGTAGTAATAGTTGTGATGGTCTTGGTCAGAAGACCTGTGCTTCTTCTGAGGGGTCTGTATGCAGAGGAGATGAGTAGAGAAAGGTGGCCACATTGGGCTAGGTGTGGGAAGTTGTGTGGCTCTGCATTCATGCTTTCTGTTTGTCTAAACATGATCCCCCTCCCGCACATCTTACATGCTGGTAGAATCTAGGCGGGACAGACTAAGTTTGGATGATTAAATCACTGGCAATAACATGTACACCATCAGGGTAAATCTATTGTATGGTGCCTGCCAATAGTGAGGGATCATTTAAATTTTAACAACTGTTAACCAGTTTGCTGATGGTTCCAAAATGTCTGCCTACAACTGTAAAAGAATCTGCAAAGGAGCTATCGGTGGGAAGAGGTAGAATTTGTGAAAATAACATGATAAATATCATACTTTAGGTATCCTACTGAAGCTTTCTCAGAATTAAATGATTTTTTTCCCTAAACAAACACACACAGATCCATGACCTTAATCGAGCTTGGGGATATGCTTTTGTTTGTGTATGTTGGGTGGCTTGAGATAATTTAGGGACTGCTAAAGCTACTGTTGCTGTTGACTGTGTCTTTTGCATAGAGATGCCAGTAATCAATTTCATTAAGCCTATCAGGGGGAAGTAGCAACTGTGCCCCTTCAGCTCTTCACGTCTCTATGCAGATTGAACTCCGTAAGCATTAGGGTAAACAAGTAAAGGTTCATTGACACCCCAATGGTAGACAGTTTTTCCCCCTCCATTCTTTCTCTGTTTTTCAAGTCCAAAGTTCCACAACTCAGTTTTCCATTTGTCCACCTAATCCACCCTTGTGCAGTGAGCTGCTTGTCAACCTTGTGAGCAAGAACTATATTAAGGGACTTTTGAAGATAATAAAATGTATTTTTGATGGAAGAGATTTCAGTCAATATTCTTTTTCACTTTGGTAAACCAACCCAGGCCAAGGCACACTGTGCAGAACAGCTTGCAACTTCAGCTAAATTATGAAGGAAACAAGACATGACTGTCTCGTTTTAAAAGCTCAGAGATGGGTTCATGTTTTGGGAAAATAATTTTATACTGTATGTGCATGATAGTCACTAAAAAAATTAATTGCTTACTAAACAAAACCTACAGAGACACCTTATTGCTGTAAAGTAAACCTGTGTCTTTGTTTAGGGTGTAACCCTGGACAAATATAGTGCTATTTTTATTTTCATCAGAATCCTTTAATTTTCTTTGAACATCAGATGTTTAGCAAAATTTGAAATTGAATTCTATGGCTCTGGATGTTTTTTGTTTATATAAACCCAATCCAAAGTGTTCCCCCTCTGGTACAGTTTACATGCTGGTAGACTCTAGTCAAGAAGACACTGTAAGTGTGCCTGATTAAAACTGCCCACAATAATATACACACCAGGTGAGTCCATTGTCCAATAGTGAAACAGCTACACTAATGTTAGTCTCGTAATGTAAACAGCCATAATTAGCACGACTGTTAGCGCGCTCAGTAGAAAGGAAAATCGCTTACTGAAGGTTAAGGGAAACATTTTTTGAAATGCCATTGTTTCAATTAACAAATTTTCTATTTTGTTATAGAAAAACAGAGGTCTCCCATGTTACTGAATGATTTTGTCTGATTTCCCACCTTTGCTCTAGTTAGAATCTTTGCTGTTAAAGGACTATGTTGCTTAAGCATAATAGTATGACGCTGTGTGGCATTTTCTGAAATGTTTAATGGTTATGCTGTTTGAACAGTCTGCAGCGTCTTTTTTATATTTTGCTGAGAACAGTAATGTTTTCACACTAAAAA
The DNA here is from genome assembly GCF_036321145.2 of Pelmatolapia mariae. Taxonomy (NCBI): domain Eukaryota; kingdom Metazoa; phylum Chordata; class Actinopteri; order Cichliformes; family Cichlidae; genus Pelmatolapia; species Pelmatolapia mariae. The sequence continues at coordinate 31,238,488 of NC_086236.1, read as the reverse complement.
ATCTGATCACCAAATCTTTGTGTATATCTGCAGGTATATAAAAACGGTCAATTATCCATTTCACTACAACGATCACAACACTAATAAGTGGAAACTAGAAAGCGAAAATTTCAGAAGAAATTTTAAGTGTGCCTATGCCGCTGGTAAACAGTGTAGTTTGCCATTCATACAGCTACAGAGAGCAAAACTCAGCAGAGCAGCCATTCTCCACCATGAACTATGGTAAAAACAAACACCGCTCGCACCTCACAGATGACAGCTTACAATTTTGGGTAAAGATGAAGTGACTTTGTACAGCCCCGATTTGCAGACGCTGTGCACATAGTTTCATGAGCAGAAGTCCCATTGTACCACGGCAGACCCGACAATGTTTGCATGAACACGCTTTGAAGCATTACGTTATGGACCACTTTTCACACATAGTTGGTGTACCCACACAGCCGGCTGTAGCTTTTCAACTCACAGCCTGACACACACCCAAAAAACAGCCGAGAGAGCACAGACTACGCCAGAGAGGCGTGATTGCAGATGCCGCTCAGGTGGGTCCACCTCCCCTGCAGCGGCACTGCAGACCACGCCCCGCCACACACATCAATCACGTAAAATAAATATTTATGCACTTTTGCATTCACTTTTTGTTTTTTGTTATTTTTACACAGTGTTCTGAATGATTAACAATGGTCTACAGACAATCTTGTGTATTATTATACAAACTTTGGTTGTAAGATGCCCTACCTGGCCCCCTGGCAAAAGCTTTGCTAGATCCGCCCCTGCACAGTTACCAGCTGTCAGCTAAATAAAAAAGGAGCTTGGTGTTTATTTCTCTCAGAAACAGTTCATAACTTCCCTTCAACTCATTCATGTCACCTAAAAAAAAGGTAAACCTGTTTCTCCATCACCAGTTCAGCTCTGATGATTCGGTAAGGTCATCTCCTGGTTTCCACCAGCCGCTTCTACAGCTGTGGCTCCAGCAAACATCAGCTGATACTAGAAATTAAAATCAAATGAATTCTAACAACAGCTGATCAAGCTTAAACGTGCTGCTGTTGTTTAGCGCGATAAACAAACAAGAGAGAAAAGCTGATCATTGATCAGTTTCATGACTGAAGTTTGAACAGGCAAGAGAATGACAGGGGAGGCTGTCATAAAGTTCAACATCAGTAACTTAGCGCGCACACAGCTGTATAGAAACTCCGTCGTGCTAGCTAGCACGCAGTACAAGTTATTATAACTGATTGTAAAAAGTCAGCAAAACGGAAATAAACTACACCTAAACTCGGTTTATATCTGACCCAAATAGAGTGCAGTTCATAACTTCTTACCTGAAATTCAGTTCACCTCACGCTCTGACCGGCAGCCGCCTGCTTCTCCTGCCTTCGGTTTCCCTGATCCACGATCTACCACCGGTTGATCGGCGGTCGCCTCGCCGCCTCGTTCCCTGCATGCTCTGTCTGACACACACCGGTGGATAGCTGCCCTCGGTTGTAGCTCCGCGTCAGCGACCACCAAACAACTCAGTTATTTTTTCCACATCGACCAGCATCTGGACAATCCACCGCCTTTCACTGTTTGTACCGTTACTAAAAAAAACCCCTCATCGGCTCATAAAAACGAAAAATAAGTCCAGCTATGACCCTGAGTCAAAAAGACAGCCAGTTAGCTAGCTAGCTGTCTAGCTCTTTGCAGGCACCGAAACCATCAGAGCTAATATGGGATGTCTTGGTAACACGAGCACATATTTGAAGTTTACATCTGGCCAATCCACCACCTTTCACTGTTTATACCGTTACTAAAATGAATAAATAAATAAATCATTTATTTATTTAAAATAAGTCCAGCTGTGACCACGAGACTTTACGAAGGACCGGGTGTGAAACCAGAGTAAGCCGCTCTCACTGTCATCCAGGCCGGCTGTAGCTTGTTAGCAAAGCCGCGCTAGCCACACTAGCCAGCTAGCCTCAAGCAGAAACGACATCGTCAGAACATTGTCGCTAATATGGGATGTTTTGACAAAACGAGCAGATATTTGAAGTTTACACACCTATATTCTCGCCTGAAAATATCTTAAAAGTTTATTTTGTGACCTAGAAACAGTATTAAGAGGAAAAAAAAAACTAAGTGATGGCCGCCATTGTTTGACTCGGCAGAGGCGTGCTATGAATTGTGGGATATTGAGTTTTCCACCAAGCATTACCGTAACTTTTGAATGATTTGCGCAACCTTAAAAATTCCAATGGCTCCTGAAAGCAGCGACGCTGTGCGCACCGTTGATATTGTCATCATTACGGTAATCCAAATAAGGGTAGACAGGCCGTACTACTCCCGGCATACCACTAGAGAGAGCCAACACACCACAAATGAAGTTTGAAATTTGTATCAGTGGGACCAAAAGATGGAGCCAACACACCACAAATGAAGTCTGTTTCTATGGCGCCAAAAGAAGAATCTTTCTAAATTTGCACTAAAATATTAATATTTAAAAAACTATAAAAGTCATAAACACCAAAAGTGTATACCATACTAGTCCAGCTCCAGCCGCACAAAATGATCTAACATATGTAACCCTATTGTCAAAACTGTTTGGCAGAGAAGCGCGGGAAAATTTTCACTAAAATATTAATATTTTAAAAACTATAATAGTCATAAACACCAAAAGTCATAGCACACCATTCCTGATCCAGCCGCACAAAATGAGGTAACATATATGAATCTTGTCTCAAAACTGCGAGGCGAGATTCGCTGCAAAATTTCAGGCGGAAACTGAAGAATAATAATAACTAGAAAAATTTGCATTTCCTGCGAAAATGCAGTGTGGATGCTGGAACGCTGAAGCTGTCTGCTGAAACTAGCTGAAAAAGCTGAAAAGTTGCGGAAATTGTAAAAACTTTGCAGAATCAAAGGAACTTTGCTAAAATGTAGTAACTTAGCAGAACTGTAATATCTTAGAGGAAACATAATACCTGGCAGAAATAAAATAGCATAGCAGAACTTAGCAGAAATAGTATGATTTAGCAGAAATGCTGTATTTAGCACAAATCTCATAAAACAGCAGAATTAGTATGATTTAGCAGAAATGCAGTATTTAGCACAAATCTCATAATAAATCAGAATTAGTATGATTTAGCAGAAATGCTGTATTTAGCACAAATCTCATAAAATAGCAGAAAAAGTATGATTTAGCAGAAATGCTGTATTTAGCACAAATCTCATAAAACAGCAGAAATAGTATGATTTAGCAGAAATGCTCTATTTAGCACAAATCTCATAAAACAGCAGAAATAGTATGATTTAGCAGAAATGCTGTATTTAGCACAAATCTCATAAAAAAGCAGAAATAGTATAATTTAGCAGAAATGCAGTATTTAGCACAAATCTTATAAAATAGCAGAAATAGTATGATTTAGCAGAAATGCTGTATTTAGCACAAATTTCATAAAACAGCAGAAATAGTAGGATTTAGCAGAAATGCTCTATTCAGCACAAATCTCATAAAAAAGCAGAAATAGTATGATTTAGCAGAAATGCTGCATTTAGCACAAATACTGAAAAGCAGCAGAAATGTTATGTCTTAGCACAATAGTAATAACTTAAATAGAAAAATTGGAAAAGCAAAATAGACAGCTGAAAAATTCCTGAACATGCTAAGGGACACTCAAATGTAATTGTTAAATGAAAAAAGAATCAGCAAAAAAAAGTATAACAGTCACACAATCACAAATATGGACACATATGGAAACACACAAGCACAGAGAGACACACAGGATCAAATTCAGTCAACAAGTCTAAATCTATTAAATTAAAATCATACAATAAGATGCTTCAATAGAAATTCTCTCTCGCCCTTACTATCTCTCTCTCTTTGTCACACACACACACACACACACACACACACACACACACACACACATACACACACACACAGGGAGAGAACAGCACGTTTGTAGGTCATTCAAGCAGCCTGGGAGCTACTAAAGTTGAATCCACCAATCAGAGAGGCTGTGTACTTTTTCCCGCCAAAACAGGTGCAACTGCTTACATATACGCAGCATAGAGAGAGCCAAACACACAGGGTCTATGCCAGTCAACCAGTCTGAATATATTAAATTTCTATCCACCAATGAGATGCTGCCCTAAAAAGGTCTTTGTGTTTGTCTTTCTTTCTCTCTCTCTCTCTCTCTCTCTCTCCCTCCCTCCCTGTCTCTCTCTCTCTCTCTCTCTCTCTCTCCCTCCCTCCCTGTCTCTCTCTCTCTCTCCCTCCCTCCCTGTCTCTCTCTCTCTCTCTCTCTCTCTCTCTCTCACACACACACACACACACACACACACACACACACACACACAGCAGCAGCAAGTGAACAGCATGATTCTAGGTCAGTAAAACAGCTGTGAGCTTCTCAATTTGAATCCACCAATCAGAGAGGCTGTGTGCTTTTTCCCGCCAAAACTGGTGCACCAAGTGCAGGCTTTTACACATGCAGCACAGAGAGAGAAAGGATTTTTGCAGTCTATTTCTCATAGTGAGAACTCCCCTCAAACAAACAGCCATAAATTCCTAACCGTAGGGGCTAAAACAGTACTTCTTAGACCGTTTTGTTCAGAAGACATGGGGGAATCTTGAAATGTTGACCATTTAAAATACAAATATGAAATATTAAAGATATATGACATAGATGATTGGTTGGCTTAGAAGCCATGAATGACCCAATATGCAAATTTGAATGTGCCAGGGCTTAGATATGATTGGTTGTCTTAGAAGCCATGAAGCCAACAATATGCAAATTTGAATGTGCCAGGGCTCAGATATGATTGCTTGTCTTAGAAGCCATGAAGGCCCCAATATGCAAATTTGAATGTGCCAGGGCTCAGATATGATTGGCTGGCTGGGAAGCCGTCCAGGTCCTGATAGGTAAGTTTGAATATTACAGTCCTTACAGAGGACTGACTCCCTGGGGACCTGGCAGAAATATATAGAAATACAATGATTACCCAGAAATACTGCATTTAGTAGAAATACTATGTTTTAGCACAAATATTATAAAATGGCAGAAATACTATAATTAAGCAGAAATATTATATTAAGTTCAAATCCTCTAAAATAGCAGAAATAGTATGATTTAGCAGAAATGCTGTATTTAGCACAAATACTGTAAATGAGCAGAAATGCTATGACTTAGCACAATACTAATAAGTTAAATAGAAAAATTGGAAAAGCAAAATGGACAGCTGAAAAAATCCTGAACGTGCTAAGGGTCCCTCAAATGTAATTGTTAAATGAAAAAAAATCAGCAAAAAAAAAGTATAACAGTCACACAATCACAAATATGAATACATATGGAAACACACAAGCACAGAGAGACACACAGGATCAAATTCAGTCAACCAGTCTAAATATATTTGATTTAAATCATACAATAAGATGCTCCCATAAAAAGTCTCTCTCTCTCTCTCTCTCTCTCTCTCTCTCTCTCTGTGACACACACACACACACACACACACACACACACGCACACACACACAGGGAGAGAAAATCAAGTTTCTAGGTCAGTCAAGCAGCCTGGGAGCTGCTAAATTTGAATCCACCAATCAGAGAGGCTGTGCACTTTTTCCCGCCAAAACAGGTGCACCTCTTCTTACACACACGCAGCACAAAGACAGGATTTCTGCAGTCTATTTCTCATAGTCAGGACTCCCCTCAAACAAATGGCTATAATTTTCTAACCGTAGGGGCTAGAACAGTCATTCTTACACCGTTTTGATCAGAAGAGATGGGGGAATCTTACAGTGTTGACAATTTATCATTAAAATATGAATTATTGAAGATATTTGACTTCTAATGCACCATAACTGAGTAGAGGCAAGCGAAAACTCCCTTGACTCGCCCTCAAACAACGCTTTCTAACTCGAAATCTATTTGGAGTATTGATATCATTCTTTCACCGTAAGAGACAGCAGGCTTTGTTGAACAGTCATGGAAATTTTCAGGTCTCTGTGGAAATCTATCAAAAAGATATGACGAGAGAAAAAAGTGCCTCATTTCCAGAGTTTGAAATCTGAAGAAATCTGAGCGAGGGACAAATTTCCTACCCTCAAACAAACCCAATTCATGGCCAAATGGTAATAGATGAGAAAATAATTCTTGAATTGTGAGCGTCAGGAGTGTCTGAAGATATATTGGCACAAGCCTCATGTCTTAACTTCGCTTCGTTCGGGAGATATGACGATTCGAAAATGCCTCTCATTACAGAAATCAAGCGGTGATTTTAAACGAACTCTCCATTGACTTTCTATGGGGATTTTTGAGACTTTGTGTTGGTCTGAGGAGATTTGCCAAAATTCTATAAATCCCACAACAATTATAGTGACATTTTCTGAAAGCCAGCAAAAATACCTACGTTTTGATGTATAATATGTGTGGGTTGAGTGAAAATTGAGCGAGCAGCAAGAAGTTGTTCGGACATGAAGAGAAGACTGCAAAACTTACAGTGGCTCACTGAAAGCCAAGTGCATAGCAACCATAACAACGCATGTATTTTGTGAAAAATCACAAAAATGAAACTCAAAAGTTAAAGAGGGACAATATGAAAATGGTAACAGATATGAAAAAGCTGAATCATACATGAATAGCAGAAAAATTTGTGAACATTTTAATGTTTGAATGGTTGTTCTAGGTGAAAGTATGAGGAAGTAGTTAAGTTTCAAAAACAAGCAAGTTTTAGCAGAATTGCGGAAGATTTCCATTCATTTCAATGGGACAAAAAAAAGCATAAAAAGCTTAATATTTTAAAAAGTATAATAGCAAAAAATACCAAAAGTCATAGCGCACATTAGCAGAAATAGCAGAATAGTTTAAAATTTGAACGGTGAAAATCGGCTGAAAATTGTGGAAGTAGAAAAGTGCCAAAGAAAGTGCAAAAGTGGCAACTAGAATAATAATAATAAAGTATAATAATAATAATAAAGAATAAAGAGAAACAGGAACTCAATAGTGTGGATGCCTCCAGCATCCACACAACTAGAAAAATTTGCATTTCCTGCGAAAATGCAGTGTGGATGCTGTAAAGCTGAAGAAAATAGTTGAAAATAGCTGAAGAAGCTGAAGAAATCAAAGTCAGTGTTTAAAAAGTTGTTGAAATTTTAATAACTTTGCAGAACAACATCAAGTTAACAAAAATGTAATAACTTAGCAGAAATGCAATAACTTAGAAGAAACATAACAATTCAGCAGAAATGTTGTAGTTTACCAGAAGCTACAACTTAGCAGAAATGTAATAATTTAGAATAACATAAGTTAGCAGAAATGATATAATTTAGTAGAAAATTAATAACTTGGCAGAAATATTTCAACTTACCAGAACTGCTATAATTTTGCAGAAATGTAATTATTAGGAAAAAACTGTAAACAGATAACAGCTGAAAACGATGAAGTAACCTCAAAGTTACTTGTTTAACTGTGAAAAATGACCAGAAAGATTAGAAAAGGAAAAAAAACCAATTCAATTCAATTTATATAGCGCCAAATCACAACAAAAGTCGCCTTAAGGCGCTTCATAGATGCAGAGAAAAACCCAACAATCATATGACCCCCTATGAGCAAGCACTTTGGCGACAGTGGGAAGTAAAAACTCCCTTTTAACAGGAAGAAACCTCCAGCAGAACCAGGCTCAGGGAGGGGCGGCCATCTGCTGCGACCGGTTGGGGTGAGAGAAGGAAGACAGGAATACCAGCCAGCAGATAAACTGATGTGAAACAAAACCAAGGTAAAATTGCAGAATTTACATAGTTGGTGAAATGTAAAAATGGCAACAAAAAAACCCCAAACAAACAAACCAAAAAAAACCTGCAGCTGCAGTGAGGTAAAGGTGTGGCTGTCTAAACAAGACTCTTCAGTGAGGGTTTTATGCTTTATATAAACAACTATAGTGTGTTGCGTATGAAATCCATGAAATGCTACAAAGTAAATGAAATTTTATTCATGTATTGGACATTTTGAACTCTTAAAAAATAACAAAATATAAAAGCATTCAGTTGAAGGTCTCTCTTAAATGAATTAAAAAGCTGAACTTGAATTGTCCATGTATCAAACAAAAACTGATCCTTATATCACCTTTGGGCTTTCGGGGCATATAGAACCTTCACCTGAATTTAAAAAATAATTGGAAAAAAGCACTATGCTCTTAAAAAATGAATAATAAATATTCACAAAATATCTACATAAATATTTTATGGACATTTTGAACTCATTTCAGTACATCTTTCGCCATCTTACAACGCTGTGATTGCAGCCATTCCCCAACTCTCTGTGAATGGTACTCATGGCCATTGATCAGTGTTCTTTGATCAGTGGGTTTTGGTCAGTGATTGTTGATCAATGGTCATGGCAATTTGCATAATTATGATGAAGGAACTGACCTCCCAGCCCATTGTTCCTTCAGTGGGCTGGTTTCAGTCATTATGCAAATGTACTGTTCATAAGGTTTGGGGAAACCTGCAGTCAGCTGAGACTGAAGAAGTCACTTGGATGAGTGACAAAACGTTTCTCCCACAAAACGCTACGTCCAGATGAACAGATTCAACTTTTGGAGATTTACTTTCCTGGACGATTGAGAATGCATCAAGACGTTCTATGCCAGTCAATCAGTCTGAATTTGGTCAAGTTGAATCCACTAATGGGATGCTGGTCACCAACAAATAAAAATGGAGTCACACACACACACACACACACACACACGTGCTTCTGTAAAGTTATTAGAAGTTCAAAAACTATTTCAAACACTGACAGCAGCTTCTTCAGGTTCTTTCAGCTTTAAATTTTCAGCTTTATCTATGAGAGTCCACCAATCAGAGCTGCCACTTCTGTCTGCTTCATCAGGCTATGTAGTTGTTCCTGTAAATGCATCTGCATCACTTGCTCACACAGACAGAGACATGGGCTTTCTGTAATGTATTTCAGACAGCATTAACATGACATCTTAGCAAAAAAATGTGACTTAAGTGAAACATAATAACTTAGCAGAAATACTATGATTTGGTCGAAATACTATAATTAAGCAGAAACACTAGATTTTGCACAAATTGTATAAAATAGCAGAAATACTATGATTTGGTAGAAATACTATGATTAAGTAGAAATACTATATTTAGTAGAAATACCATGAGTTAGCAGAAATATTATAATTAAGCAGAAATACTATATGGAGCACAAATCCTATAAAAAGCAAACATACTATGATTTGGTAGAATTACTATAATTAAGCAGAAATACTATATTTAGCACAAATGCTAAAAAGTAGCAGAAATACTATGATTGAGCATAATAGTAATAACTTAAGTGGAAATATTGGAAAAGCAAAATGCACAGCTGAAAAAATGCTGAATGTGGTTAGGTTCCATCAAGTGTACTTGTTCAACTGTGAGAAATTCACAGAAATGTAAAAAAACAAACAAAAAGAAATAACAGCCAGCAGATACACACAATTACAAATATGGACACATATGGAAACACAAATGCACAGAGGAACACACACACAAGATGTAATCCAGTTAACCAGTCTAACTATAATGAATTTGAATCATACAATGAGATGCTGCCATAAAAAGGGTCTGTCTCCATGTCTGTCTCTCTCTCTCTCTCTCTCTCTCTCTCTCTCTCTCTCTCTCTCTCTCACACACACACACACACACACACACACACAGGGAGAGAGAAGAGAGCAAACAGGGGCTGTTATTAGTTTTTCTTGTAAGTTTCTAGGTCAGTCAAACAGCCTGGGAGCTGCTTAATTTGAATCCACCAATCAGAGAGGCTGTGTACTTTTTCCCGCCAAAACAGGTGCACACACGCAGCACAGAGACAGGATTTGTGCTGTCTATTTTTCATAGTCAGGATTCCCCTCAAACAAATGGCTATAATTTCCTAACCGTAGGGGCTAGAACAGTCATTCTTACACCGGTTTGTTCAGAAGAGATGGGGGAATCTTCAAGTGTTGACAATTTATCATTAAAATATGAATTATTGAAGATATTTGACTTCTAATGCACCATAACTGAGTAGAGGCAAAGCGAAATTTGCCTTGACTTGCCCTCGAACAACGCTTTCTAACTCTAAATCTATTTGGAGTATCGATATAATTCTTTCACCGTAAGAGACAGCAGGCTTTGGTGAACAGTTATGGAAATTTTCAGGTCTGTGTGGAAATCCATCAAAAAGATATGACGAGTGAAAAAAGTGCCTCATTTCCAGAGTTTGAAATCTGAAGAAATCTGAGCGAGGGACAAATTTCCTACCCTCAAACAAACCCAATTCATGGCCAAATGGTAATAGATGAGAAAAAAATTCTTGAATTGTGAGCGTCAGGAGTGTCTGAAGATATATTGGCACAAGCCTCATGTCTTAACTTTGCTTTGTTCGGGAGATATGACGATTCGAAAATGCCTCTCGTTACAGAAATCAAGCGGTGATTTTAAACGAACTCTCCATTGACTTTCTATGGGGATTTTTGAGACTTTGTGTTGCTCTGAGGAGATTTGCCAGAATTCTGTAAATCCCACAACAATGATAGTGACAGTTTCTGAAAGCCAGCAAAAATACCTACGTTTTGATGTATAATTTGTGGGGGTTGAGTGAGAATTGAGCAAGTAGCAAGAAGTTGTTCGGACATAAAGAGAAAATTACGAAAGGTACAGTGGCTCACACAGAACCAACTGCATAGCAACCATAACAACACATGTATTTTGTGAAAAATCACAAAGATGAAACTCAAAACTTAAAGAGGGATAAGATAAAAACAGTAACAGCTATGAAAAAGCTGAATCAAACATGAATAGCCCAATAATTTGTGAACATTTTAAAGTTTAAATGGCGTTTCTATGTGAAAGTATGAGGAAGTAGTTAAGCTTCAAAAACAAGCAAGTTTTAGCAGAATTGTGGAAGTTTCCCATTCATTTCAATGGGACAAATTAAAGGAAAAAAGTGTAATATTTTAAAAAGTATAATAGTAATAAACACCAAAAGTCATAGCCGGAAAGAGCAGAAATAGCAAAATATTGTGAAATTTGAACAGTGAAAATAGCACAAAAATTGTGGAACTAGTTAAAGGCCAAAAAACGTACGGAAGCAACTTGAAGATGAAGAATAATAAAGAACTAGAAAAAGTTTGCATTTCCTGCGAAAATGCTGTGTGGATGCCGGAACGCTGAAGCTGTCTGCTGAAAATGACTGAAAAATATGAAAAGCTGCAAATATTGTATGGCAGTAAAGAAACTGAAAAATTCTGCTGAAAACAAGTGAAAAAACAGAAACTTTTGCTGAAAAGAGGTGAAAAGGCAAAGATTCTGCTTAAAAGGAGTACAGAAGTTCAAATTTGTACTGAAAAGAGGTGAAAGGGTTTCATCTGAAATGAGCAGAAGATACTGAGATTTGTATTGATAAGAGGTGAAAGGCTGAAAATTCTGCTTAAAATAGGTGAATCAGCAGAATTTCTACTGAAAAGAGATAAAGAAGTAGAATGTTGCACTGAAAACAGGTGAATCAGCAGAATGTCTGCTAAAAAAGACATTTCTGTTGAAAACACCTGAAAAAGCTGGGATTTGTGCTGAAAAGGGGTGAAGAAGAGGTGTTGGGCTGTTGAGAAGAGTTAAATAAGTTGAACTGATATGTTTGGGTACAAATACTATGATTTGGCAATAATACTGCGTTTTAGCGCAACTCCTGAGATTGAAATACAATGATTTAGAAGAAATATTATGACTTTGTACAAATATAATGTTTTGAATCAAATACTATGATTTGACAGGAATACTATCATTTAGTAGAAATACTATGATTTACCAGAAGTACAATGTTTCTGCAAAAATACTATGATTTTGCAGAATTACTATGCCTTAGTAGTAATACTATAACATCACAGATATATGATGATTTTGCAGACATTTTGGTTTTACACAAATACTATAATGTGGCAGAAATACTATGTTTTAGCACAAATACTATGATTTGCTATAAATACTATGATTTGGCACATATACTATATTCAGCACATATACTATAACAAAACAGAAAGTCTACGACTTAGTAGTAATACTATAACATAATAGATATACTATGATATGCAGACAGTCTATGTTTTTGCACAACTAGCACAATATGGCAGAAATACTATGATTTGGCACAAGTACTATGATTTAGTACAAATACGATGATTTGGCAATAATACTGGGTTTTAGCACAAGTACTGAGATTTGGGTGAAATACTATGATTTAGAAGAAATACTATGACTTCGTTCAAATACAGTGTTTTGGTTCGAATAATATGATTTGCAAAAAATACTATGATTTGGCACAAGTACCATGATTTAGTACAAATACTACGATTTCGCTCAAATACTATGAAATTGCAGTAATACTATGATTTTGAAGGAATACTGTGATTTGGTAGAAATACTATGCCTTAGTAGTAATACTATAACATAGCAGATATACTGTGATTTTGCAGACATTGTATGTTTTTGCACAAATACTACGGTTTGGCTCAAATACTATGAAATTGTAGTAATAATATGATTTTGAAGGAATACTGTGATTTGGTAGAAATACTATGCCTTAGTAGTAATACTATAACATAGCAGATATAATGTGATTTCTGCAGACATAGTATGTTTTTGCAGGAATACTACAATTTCGCTCAAATACTCTGAAATTGCAGTAATACTATGATTTTGAAGGAATACTATGATTTGGCAGAAATACTATGCCTTAGTAGTAATACTATAACATAACAGATATACTGTGATTTTGCAGAGATAGCATGTTTTTGCACAAATACTACAATTGCGCTCAAATACTATGAAATTGCAGTAATACTATGATTTTGAAGGAATACAATGATTTGGTAGAAATACTATGCCTTAGTAGTAATATTATAACATAACAGATATACTGTGATTTTGCATAAGTATGTTTTTGCACAAATACTACAATTGGGCAGAAATACTACGTTTTAGCACAAATACTATGATTTGCTATAAATACCATGATTTGGCCCATATACTATATTCAGCAGATATACTATAACACAACAGAAATTCTACGACTTAGTAGTAATACTATAACATAACAGAAATTTTACGACTTAGTAGTAATAGTATAACATAACAGAAATTTTACTTGGGCACAAATACTATAACTTGGCACAAATACCATGATTTGGCAAAAAAATACCATGATTTGGCACAAATACTATGATAGGGTATGAATACTATGAATAGGCACGAGTACTATGATTGAGTACAAATACTATGATTTGACAGAAATACTATGCCTTAGTAGTAATACTATAACATAACAGATATACTGTGATTTTGCAGACATAGTATGTTTTTGCACGAATACTATGATTTTGCTCAAATACTATGAAACTGCAGTAATACTATGATTTTGAAGGAATACAATGATTAGGTAGAAATACTATGCCTTAGTACTAATACTATAACATAGCAGTTATAATGTGATTTTGCAGACATAGTATGTTTTTGCACGAATACTACGATTTCGCTCAAATACTATGAAATTGCAGTAATACTATGATTTTGAAGGAATACTATGATTTGGTAGAAATAGTATGCCTTAGTAGTAATACTATAACATAACAGATATGGTGTGATTTTGCATAAGTATGTTTTTGCACAAATACTACAATTGGGCAGAAATACTACGTTTTAGCACAAATACTATGATTTGCTATAAATACTATGATTTGGCCCATATACTATATTCAGCAGATATATTATAACATAACAGAAATTCTACGACTTAGTAGTAATACTATAACATAACAGAAATTTTACTTGGGCACAAATACTATAACTTGGCACAAATACCATGATTTGGCAAAGAAATACCATGATTTGGAAGAAATACTATGATAGGGTATGAATACTCTGAATAGGCACAAGTACTATCATTTAGTACAAATACTATGATTTGACAGAAATACTATGCCTTAGTAGTAATACTATAACATAACAGATATACTGTGATTTTGCAGACATTCTATGTTTTTGCACAAATACTACGATTTTGCTCAAATACTATGAAATTGCAGTAATACTATGATTTTGAAGGAATACTATGATTAGGTAGAAATACTATGCCTTAGTAGTAATACTATAACATAACATATGCTATGATTTGGCAGACATAGTATGTTTTGCATGAATAGTACGATTTTGCTCAAATACTACGATTTTGAAGGAATACTATGATTTGGTAGAAATACTATGCCTTAGTAGTAATACTATAACATAACAGATATAGTGTGATTTTGCATAAGTATGTTTTTGCACAAATACTACAATTGGGCAGAAATACTACGTTTTAGCACAAATAGTATGATTTGCTATAAATACTATGATTTGGCCCATATACTATAATCAGCAGATATACTATAACACAACAGAAATTCTACGACTTAGTAGTAATACTATAACATAACAGAAATTTTAATTGGGCACAAATAACATGATTTGGCACAAATACCATGATTTGGCACAAATACCATGATTTGGCACAAATACTATGATATGGCAGAAATACTATGATTGGGTACAAATACTATGATTTGGCACAAATACTATGATTTGACAGAAATACTATGCCTTAGTAGTAATACTATAACATAACAGATATACTGTGATTTTGCAGACATAGTATGTTTTTGCACGAATACTATGATTTTGCTCAAATACTATGAAACTGCAGTAATACTATGATTTTGAAGGAATACAATGATTAGGTAGAAATACTATGCCTTAGTACTAATACTATAACATAGCAGTTATAATGTGATTTTGCAGACATAGTATGTTTTTGCACGAATACTACGATTTCGCTCAAATACTATGAAATTGCAGTAATACTATGATTTTGAAGGAATACTATGATTTGGTAGAAATACTATGCCTTAGTAGTAATACTATAACATAACAGATATAGTGTGATTTTGCATAAGTATGTTTTTGCACAAATACTACAATTGGGCAGAAATACTACGTTTTAGCACAAATACTATGATTTGCTATAAATACTATGATTTGGCCCATATACTATATTCAGCAGATATATTATAACATAACAGAAATTCTATGACTTAGTAGTAATACTATAACATAACAGAAATTTTACTTGGGCACAAATACTATAACTTGGCACAAATACCATGATTTGGCAAAGAAATACCATGATTTGGAAGAAATACTATGATAGGGTATGAATACTCTGAATAGGCACAAGTACTATCATTTAGTACAAATACTATGATTTGACAGCAATACTATGCCTTAGTAGTAATACTATAACATAACAGATATACTGTGATTTTGCAGACATTCTATGTTTTTGCACAAATACTACGATTTTGCTCAAATACTATGAAATTGCAGTAATACTATGATTTTGAAGGAATACTATGATTAGGTAGAAATACTATGCCTTAGTAGTAATACTATAACATAACATATGCTATGATTTGGCAGACATAGTATGTTTTGCATGAATAGTACGATTTTGCTCAAATACTACGATTTTGAAGGAATACTATGATTTGGTAGAAATACTATGCCTTAGTAGTAATACTATAACATAACAGATATAGTGTGATTTTGCATAAGTATGTTTTTGCACAAATACTACAATTGGGCAGAAATACTACGTTTTAGCACAAATACTATGATTTGCTATAAATACTATGATTTGGCCCATATACTATAATCAGCAGATATACTATAACACAACAGAAATTCTACGACTTAGTAGTAATACTATAACATAACAGAAATTTTAATTGGGCACAAATAACATGATTTGGCACAAATACCATGATTTGGCACAAATACCATGATTTGGCACAAATACGATGATATGGCAGAAATACTATGATTGGGTACAAATACTATGATTTGGCACAAGTACTATGACTTAGTACAAATACTATGATTTGGCACAAATACTATGATTTAGCAGAAATACTATGTTTTAACATAATATCTTTTGACAGAAATGTCTCCTAAAAGGTACGATTTCTGCTTTTTATCAGAAATACTGTAATTTTGCATAAATACTATGATTTGGGATAAATACAATGATTTGGCAGATATACTATATTCAGCACATATACTATAACATAACAGAAATACCTCTAGCTACTAGTAATACTATAACATATCAGAAATGTCATGATTTGACACAAAAACCATGATTTGGCACAAATACCATGATTTGGCAAGAAATACTATGTTTTTGGCGCAAATACTATGATTTGGCACATATACTATAATCAGCAGATATATTATAACATAACAGAAATTTTAATTGGGCACAAATAACATGATTTGGCAAAAAAATACCATGATTTGGCACAAATACGATGATATGGCAGAAATACTATGATTGGGTACAAATACTGTGATTTGGCACAAGTACTATGACTTAGTACAAATACTATGACTTGGCACAAATACTATGACTTAGCAGAAATACTATGTTTTAACATAAATAATATCTTTTGACAGAAATTTCTGCTAAAAGGTACTATTTCTGCTTTTTAGCAGAAATACTGTAATTTTGCATAAATACTATGATTTGGGATAAATACTATGATTTAGCAGATATACTATATTCAGCGCATATACTATAACATAACAGAAATACCTCCACCTAGTAGTAATACTATAACATATCAGAAATGTTATGATTTGACACAAAAACCATGATTTGGCACAAATACAATGATTTGGCAAAAATACTATGATTTCCCAGAATTACTATGATTGAGCAGAAGTACTAAGATGTAGTAGAAGTACTTTGATTTAGCAGAAATACTATTATGGAGGACTAATACTTTAACATGGGAGAAATATTGATGCACACACTTATACACAGAGAGTAAAGGGTACAGGGGCTGTTAAGAGTCTGGACTTGGTATATCTAGGTCAGCTAAATTGGCTGCACCTGCTGTAATCAGCCCTTACACACACAGACACAGAGAGAAGTATGAGTCTTCTTCAGTGTATTTCTCACATTCAGGATTCCCCTCGAACAAATGGCCATAATTTCCTAACCGTAGGGGCTAGAACGCTCATTCTGACACCGTTTTGTTCAGAAGAGATGGGGGAATCTGCAGGTCTTTATAATTCAGAGATAAAATATACATTATTGAAGATATATGACTTGTAATACACTGTAACTGAGTAGAGGCGAAGCAAAACTGCCTTGACTTGCCCTCAAACAACGTTTTGTAACTCTAAATCTATATGGACCATCAAAATCATTATTTCACCGTAAGAAACAGCAGGCTTTGGTGAACAGTCATGGAAATTTTCAGGTCTCTGTGGAAATCCATCAAAAAGATATGACGAGAGAAAAAAGTGCTGCATTTCCAGAGTTTGAAATCTGAAGAAATCTGAGCGAATGACGAATTTCCTACACTCAAACAAGTGTAACTCATCTCAGAACGGTAATAGGTGAGAAAAAACGTCTTGAATTGTGAGCATCAGGAGTGTCTGAAGATATATTGGCACAAGCCTCATGTCTCCACTTTGTTTCATTAAGGAGATATGACGATTTGAAAATGCCTCTCGTTAGAGAAATGCAGCGCTGATTTTGACCAAACTCTCCATTGACTTTCTATGGAGAGTTTTCAAACTTTGTGTTGCTCTGAAGAGATTTGCAAAAAATCTGTAAATTCCACAACAATGATACTGACATTTTCTGAAAGCCAACAAAAATACCTACGTTTTGATGTATAATTTGTGGAAGTTGAGTGGAAATTGAGCGAGTAGCAAGAAGTTGTTCAGACATGAAGAGAAAATTCAGAAAGGACAAGTGCACACTCTGAGTTAATTGCATAGCAACCATAACAACGCATGTATTTTCTGAAAAATCACAATTTTGCAACTGAAAACATAAAGAGGTATAAGATTAAAATGGTAGAAGATCTGAAAAAGCTGAATCATACAGGAATAGCCCAATAATCTGAGAACATTTTAAAGTTTGAATGGAGTTTCTGGGTGAAAGTATGAGGAAGTAGTTAAGTTTCAAAAACAAGCAAGTTTTAGCAGAATTTCTGAAGATTTCCATTCATTTCAATGGGACAAATTAAAGGAAAAAAGTGTAATATTTTAAAAAGTATAATAGTAATAAACACCAAAAGTCATAGCCGGCATTAGCAGAAAGAGTAGAACAGTTTAGAGTTTGAACGGAGAAAATCGGCTGAAAACTGAGGGAGTAGTTAAGTGCCAAAAAGTGTACGGAAGCAACTAGTAAATAGTGGAATAAAGAATAAAGAGAAACAGGAACTCAATAGTGTGGAAGCCCTTGAGGGCATCCACACAATAAAGAGAAACAGGAACTCAATAGTGTGGATGCTTAATCAGCATCCACACAATAATAAATCCGACGAATAGTAATATGTGTGCCTCTTGGCATAGGCACACATAATAAAGATTAGCATTCAGTGTTCAGTTTCTCTTTAACACATTCAGCTTAAGCAGAGAGAATGTGGTGCACTCTGTATGAGTGAAAAACCTGTATGAAGAAACTACATTCAGGCTAAAAGACATATCTTTGACTAGTATAAAGCTGCTAACACTACAAAGCAAACTCATATTGCAATATAGGGTCATATAGGGGGTGTTAAAAAAATAAATCAAATTTTACAAACAACCATGGATACCAAGTTGACATGAAAGAGGTGGGAATGTGAAACTATAAATAGCTTTACATATGGTGGGTCCACTGCTTCTTATCTAATACAGCAATTTTCTGTCTGGGAGGAGGAGGAGGCACAGAGGAGGAGAGAAAATATGACAGCCAAGCCTCCACCTCCAGCTTGAGTCAAGACACAGACAAAGGGGAGGTTTCCAAGCACCACACTAGAGCCACTTCTCCTTATCCCCTTGATGGAAGCCTGTGACATAAATTCATAAATTCACTATGAAAGCATCCAGCATCAGCAATAACATTCAGTGACTTTGCTGGAGGAGCTCATCACATCTTGAGAATATGACTTACCAAGCTTTAAATGTGATTCTAGTGATACAGATTTACCCTTGCATAGCTTCTGTGTAGGACTTTGCATGAAAGCCAAAATGATGTAGTGATGCACATGAGTATGTAGGCAGGAGAGCCACTTATCATAAGCCTCCTTCAAGCTTCGTTTAGGGAGTTTGTGAGAAATTTAACTTCCAACTAACTTGCTTATAATGTAAACATGTAAACACCTCAACCTCACATTGCTTACACAGAAACCTAACAAAACCATAAATTCATATATGCCCCATTAATTTGTACAAGCAGCATTACAGGAGCTACTGTAAAGGGGAGATAACACAGCTCACAAAGAAAGACATAGAAGAAGAGACTTCTGTGTGTTTTGTCAAGCTGAAGGGGGTCTCTTTCTCTATGTGCGAAGCACATATTTGTGTGTGTTCTTAGGTAAGTAAATTATATTTAAAAGGAAACTAGGCAGAAAGGAGGTCATTCACAATCTAGGAAGTCATTCTGTGTGGAGTTTGCATGTTCTTTCCATGTCTGTGTGGTTCCTCTCTGGGTACTCCAGCTTCCTCCCACAGTCCAAAGACATCCTGTTAGTGGGGTTAGAGTAAATGCTAACTCTAAATTTACACCCACGGGTGTAAATGGTTTCCATTTCTCTGTCATAACCCTGGAACAGACTGGTGACCTGTCTGGGGTGTACCCTGCCTCCCATCCTATGGCAGCTAGGATAGCCTCCAGACCCCTGAATTCGATAAGCTGGAAGATAATTGTTGTGTGTATATTGAAGATAGTGTAATTTTATTTAATTCAAACAATAAAAGATGTTCTTTTCACAATCAAGCATATTATACCTGAGGATATTCTATTAAATGTAAGATTGTTTAACAGGCCATTATATTCTAAGGCTTAGTGCTTGTTGCTACAAGTAAAGATTGTGGATTCTAGAAAATGTGTTCACTGAATGGACAGTGCGAAAGAAAAAAAAAGACAGTTTAGTATGTCAGTAATCATAAAGAAATATAGTATCTTCATATAGCAAAACTAAACTGCTTATGTATAACTTGTACATATCTTTCTTGTGTAAATGTAAATTTGTCTGTGTTATTGTGTAAATACTAGGGGTGCAACAATACTCGTATCGGTATTGAACCGTTCGATACAGTGCTTTCGGTTCGGTACGCATATGTATCGAACAATACAAAATTTTTTATTTATTTTATCAACTTTTCTTCTGACGATGCTGTCTGTGTTGAGAGCTCAGTGGATCTGCGCTCGACAATGCAGCCTAGGCGGAGTAATCGAACAGCAATCGCAGTGTGCTCTTGTGTGTGGGGTGGGGGTGGCAAGCTAGCGAGACAGAAGCTAAGCTCGTTGCAACATGGCAACTGCCTCAACGCTACCCGAAATTGAACCTCACCCACCCTCATTCAGATCTGGAGTTTGGAACTATTTTGGTCTTCATGTGAAGTATGACCCTGATGGTAAGCGCGTCATGGACAAAAGTAAAACAGTATGTCGGATGTGGACCTAGTGCGTTAGCGCAGTTAGCTCGTTAACGTGTTGACGCCGTCCAGCCCCACGCACGGGGCGATCTGCGGTAGCTCGTTAACGGAGATTTGCCGTGTTGTGGCGTTAACGTCATTTCAATGAGATTAACGCTGACAGCACTAGTGGGAACACAACGAATATGACTGCACATTTACTCCGACATCATCCTAGTGCAAAGACAAGTGGAAGCAAACAAAAACAACAAGCACGCATGCTACAAACTTTACCCGAGTCATTTAGACAGCCGTTAGCACATGATTCTCCTTATGGGGACCTGATATGTTTATTATGCTGCTGAGAATATACCCCAGAAGAAGCGTATAGTATAGCTTTTATTTTGGAAAGAGCCATTTCTCTGTAATAAACTCTCTTTTTCCAAAGATGAGTGATTTGTCGATCAGATAGATTTATTTTTTTATTACTTTGTTGTTTCAGCAACATCAAATTTAAAAACTGTACTTTTGAGTTAAAATATATATTTATAATTTTAATAAATGACAAATTAAAAAGGCATGAACATTTTTTTGTATCGAAAAAATATTGAACCGTGACACCAAAGTATCGAACCAAACCATGAATTTTGTGTATCGTTGCACCCCTAGTAAATACTTATGCTATTGTGTACTTCACACACATGGAGAGATGCCAAACTGCCTTTCATTGTTTTTGTAACAATGACAATAAAGAGCTATTCTCCTCTATTCTATTCTATTTTAGCTTCCAATATTTCTTGTGATATTTTAAAATGGTTTTCAGCAATAGTTTTCGAAACTTTCTGAAAGTAATTCAAAGTTCTTTTTTTCAACTTCTTTGTTATTTTTTGGCTGCGTTTCCAGTCAGTTTCAGTACAGTCCTTGTACCTAACTATTTTTACAGGTATCTTTTTGCTAAGCCACTTAACGTTTTTTTCTCATTTATGCACAAAAAGGCACACTGTTGTATCTACACATAACAGATAAAAAACAATTGTACCATTGGGCAAGTTGTTACTAGCAGTGTGTTACAACAATTCCAATTTGTTCTAATTTCTTTAGTTAATTTATGAAAAATTCCAAAGCACACTGTTGTACAGTACTGTATATTAAGGCTTTACAGAATAAAAGCAATTCCAAATTCATTTGCTTTTTGCAAATGATGTGGTTCTGTTGGCCTCTTCAGGTGGTGGCACTGAAACAGGGCATGAAGTGTTGGGAATGAGAATCAGCACCATTGTCTAAAGTCCAAGACCATGGTTCAAAGCTGTGAAAGGGTGGCATGCCCACTCTAGGTTACTCCACCCCAGGTAGAGGAGTTTAAGTATATCATAGTCTTGTTAACAAGTGAGGGGACAGACCGACTGGGGCGATGTCCACAGTGATGCAGATGCTGTACTGATCTCTTGGGGTGAAGAGAGAGGTGAGTGCAGGGGGGTGTGGTTTCTAGCTCAGCTGCAGGGGAGGAATGGAGTATTGGGTTCAATGTATGGTATTAGGGGAGGCTGACCCAGACAGCTGATCTCATCACTTAATCATTCCTCCCCTATATGAGTAGGATGTCGGGACCTCAGGAGGGAGGTGTGTATGGTGCAGAACTGATGTGGGCAGCTGGAAAGTTGCGCCGGCCAGGCCATGTAAACATTTAAAATAAAAATGTCACTCGTCTTTCAACACTGTGTGCGTTGGGTCTTTTTGTCACACTGTGCATGAAAGTGAAGCTGTCAATTTACAGGTCAATCCATGTTCTTGCCCTCACCTATGACCACAACTACAGTCGCTGAAACAAGGGCAAATAGTTTCCTTCAAAGGGCAGCTGGGCTCTCCCATAGAGATTGGGCGAGGAGCTCGGTCATTCGAGAGGGATTGGGTAGAGCTGCTGCTTCTCTACTTTGGAAGGAGCCAGTTAAAATGGTTCTGGCATGTGACTAGGATGATTACTGGATGTCTCCTAGGTAGGTGTTTCAGGTATGTCCTATTGCAACAAGGCCTCAGGATAGACCCATGACTCGCTGGAAAGTTTATGCCTCTTGTCTGACTTGGGAAAGACACACCATATTCCACTGGATGAACTCAGGTAAGGGAAGTCTCCTTAGACTGCTGCCCAAACCCAGACAAGTGGTTAAGGATGGATGAATTAATGTATGGATAAATAAATTACCTTTTATTTCAAAGGTCATCAAGACTATCCCTGCTTCAATCCAATGGAGTGATATTTAACTTTGTATGTACTTCCTCTCCCTTAACTATCACACAAATCTCTAAATCTTTTATTGGTTCTTTGAGATGACACCACCATATTCTACTTCACCGTCCAAAACGCACGATCTGATATCCTCGTGTCGGTGTTGTTCCCACATCATCATAATAAATGTTGTTCCAGGTTCAACATTGCAAGTGACCAGTCACATTGTTGTGACGTCATACTTTTGCGACTTTGGAAAAAAACGCCTTAAAAAAAATCTACTTAACTTGCGAGAAACTGCCTCTGTCCGCCGATCCAGCAATTTGAATTCTTTGCATTTCAGGATACTGTTCTTTAATAAACGGTAAGCATTATACATATTGTCCTTGCAACATTGGAATGTCATAAATGAATGAATCGCTTGGCTTGCAAAAGTATGACGTCACAACAATGTGATTGGTCACTTGCAATGTTAAACCTGGAACAACATTTATTATGATGATGTGGGAACAACACCGACACGAGGATATCAGACCATCCGTCCAAAACATAGAAGAAACTGGAAGTGCCACATATACATGCCTAAAAGCTTCTATTACTATTTATTGTAAGAAGAAGTGCAGAAATGTACTGTGTGTGTTTAGCCAAAGATCTTTTTAAGTTGACAGAAGTCTCAGGCATGTCAAAATCACATGACCAATTTAAAAGATTTAAGATGCAGCCTTGCGGGATCACCGTTTTTTGAATACTGTCATTATGTTTGTTGCAGGAAGAAAAAACAAAACAATTTTCTATTAACCCGGTCAGAAAATTGTTTGGTAACACATAGCATTTGGTTGCTTAGGAAGAGGGAAGTGGTGACAGTGATGAAAAACAGTGATATTGATAGTGAGTTTTGAGATTTGTGACATTTAGCATGTTTGGAGTGTTGTATAGTTGGTGTACACCAATGAGGCGACTATTGAATGTCACAGACACTGGCCCCATCGATCTCTCCATCTACCTACCACACACACACAAACACAGCCTCTTGTCTTCTAAATCTAGTAATTTTTTACAGATCACACTGTGATACACTGAATATTTCAAGTTGAATATAAAAAATCTCCTGGGAAGCTGGCTACATACAAATGCTGAAGGCAGAATAACTGCAGATTTTATACAACACTGACTTTAATGCTGTTTTTCCTGATTTGAATTATCTGCTTCAGTCATTTGACAATGAGTCCAAGTAAACAAACTGGAGGTTTATTTTTAAAAAAGTACATTAGGATATTTTTGCAATGTAAAATTATCTTAGTCTTTTTCAAGGGAAAAGAATCTTTGTGGGGGAAAAAAACAACTTATAAGAGGCCCACCATCTGGAAGAAAAGATACCATGTGTCAGTATTTTCAAAGAGACACTACAGAAAATTCTGTGAGACAGCAGTGATTCATTTCAGTTCCACACTTCCCAGAATTTCTCCATTTAGATGTTATTTTAACATTTTGGTTCCAAGATGATATTTCAGCCTATTGATAATCCTAGTGTGGGCTTGCCATGCTTTTTTAGAACACCATGTACATACCAATGAACTTGTCCACCATTTCTGCTCTGCAGGGGCGTGCATACATAAGCAGGGGAAAAGTGGCACAAAAAGCATTGCTCCATTTATGATCAGACTATGTGCCTTTCTGAATGGGTTTCAGCTGACAGTTGCTGATAGAAAAACATTAGCACAAACAGTACAAGGTATTATGAGACAGTGAAAGCTTTAACCAATATAGTTATACAGTAACAAGCTTGGTCACTGAAACAGTAAAAAAAAAAAAAAAAAAGGGATATGCTGAGTGGTTCCCATAGGACATATATATATATATATATATATATATATATATATATATATATATATATACATATATATATATATATATATATATATATACATATATATATATATATACATATATATATATATATATATATACATATATATATATATATATATATATATACATATACATATATATATATATATATATATATATATATATATACATATACATATACATATATATATATATATATATATATACACACACACACACACACATATACATATATATATATTAGCAAGCAAAGGTGTACTCTCAGTGGCAAGGGAACAATAAGAGAACAGCACCACCAAGGCTGGAGACGGAGCAATACTGGAAGAGCATATGGGAGAAGGACGCAACCCATAACGGCAATGCTCAGTGGCTAGTGGATCTGAGGGCAGACCATAGCGACCTCCCTGAACAGGGTCCAGTAACCATCACAGTGGCAGATATCCAAGAAAGGGTCTCCAGTATGAAGAGTTGGACAGCACCAGGGCCCGACATGGTTCACGCCTACTGGCTGAAGAAGCTGACTGCACTCCACGAGCATCTGGCAGCACAAATGAACCAGCTGCTAGTTAACGAGAGACACCGAGAATGGCTAACCGAAGGTCGGACGGTCCTGATCCCCAAGGACCCCAAGAAGGGACCGGTCCCATCCAACTACCGACCAATAACCTGCCTCAGTACTACATGGAAGCTCCTGTCAGGCATCATATCGGCTAAGATGAACATGGGTCAATACATGAGCGGGGCACAGAAAGGGATTGGCAAGAATACCAGAGGCGCAAAACACCAGCTACTGGTAGATAGAACAGTCAGCCGAGACTGCAAGACCAGACTGACCAACCTGTGCACTGCCTGGATTGATTACAAGAAGGCCTATGACTCAATGCCCCACAGCTGGATACTGGAATGCCTAGAATTGTACAAGATCAACAGGACCCTAAGAGCCTTCATCAGGAACTCAATGGGGATGTGGCGTACAACACTAGAGGCCAACTCCATGCCCATAGCACAAGTCACCATCAAGTGCGGGATCTACCAAGGAGATGCTCTGTCCCCACTGCTGTTCTGCATAGGCCTGAACCCCCTCAGTGAGGTCATTAACAAGACTGGCTACGGATACCGACTACGGAACGGAGCAGTTGTCAGCCACCTCCTGTACATGGATGACATCAAGCTGTATGCCAAGAGTGAACGAGACATCGATTCACTGATCCACATTACCAGGCTATACAGCAATGACATCAGGATGTCATTCGGGCTGGAGAAGTGTAGTCGGATGGTAACAAAGAGAGGGAAGGTAGTCAGAACTTCAGCAACATTAAATTTAAAAGCTGTACTTTTGAGTTAAAATATATATTTATAATTTTAATAAATGACAAATTAAAAAGGCATGAACATTTTTTTGTATCGAAAAAATATCGAACCATGACACCAAAGTATCGAACTGAACCAAACCGTGAATTTTGTGTATCGTTGCACCCCTAATATATATATATATATATACATATACATATATGTGTGTGTATATATATATATATATATATATATATATATATATATATATATATATATATATATATATATATATACACACACACACACACACACACACACACATATATATACATATATATATATATATATATATATATATATATATAAAAATAAATAAATATACATATAAAAATAAATATAAAAATAAAAAAAGCCCTCCGTAAAGCTAGAACTTACTATTCAGGACTGATTGAAGAAAATAAGAACAACCCTAGGTTTCTCTTCAGCACTGTAGCCAGGCTGACAAAAAATCAGAGCACTGTTGACCCAACCATTCCTTTAACATTAACTAGTAAATGACTTCATGAACTTCTTCACAAATAAAATTTTAACCATTAGAGAAAAAATTACCCATAATCATCTGACAGATATAACATTATCTAGAGCTACTTTCAGTACCATTGATATTCATTTTGTCTTTTCTCCAATTGATCTTTCTGAGTTAACTTCCATAATTACTTCCTGGCCTGACGAGGTAGCTCTTCTGTGTTGTGCCATCCGCTTCGCCAGAGGTTTTTTGGTTTCGCCGATGTATAAATCCCGTCAATCCTCCTGGCACTAACAGTGTATACTATGTTTCTCTTTTTGTGTCGGGGGACCCAATCCTTGGGGTTGACCAATTTTTGGTGTGGCGTGTTTTGGAACTGACCTGGGAGGAACTGGGGGGAACATATAATAATAGACCTCTCTGCACTGAATCATACTTGTTATCATACTTGTAATCTCTGGCTCTCTTCCACAGCATGTCTTTCATCCTGTCTTCTCTCTCCTTCTCTCACCCCAAACGGTCGCGGCACATGGCAGCCCCTCCTGAGCCTGGTTCTGCTGGAGGTTTCTTCCTGTTAAAAGGGAGTTTTCCTTCCCACTTTTGCCAAAGTGCTTGCTCATAGGGGGTCATATGATTGTTGGGTTTTTCCTCTGTGTGTATTATTGTATAATATATAATATAAAGCACCTTAAAGTGACTGTTCATGTAATTTGGCGCTGCATAAATAAAAGTAAATTGAATTGAATAGAATCAAAGCCTTTTATTGTCAGCTTCAAACAATGTTCTCCCTTTTTTGCTTTGAATACATCTTATAATATAGTGAAGCTAAGAAAATGGCTTAGCAGGAATCAGAGCAATGGGATTTTGATTAATGAGAAACATTCATTTTGTATTGACCATTTAAAATACTATTAACATTGCCACTCAAGCGTTAGGTATTAATTATAAGGCAGGGAACATAAGCTTTAATTAAATTTAATAAGCTTGTGAAGTTTAACATAATGCAAGGAGCTTTGCAGAAAATTAGTCTGTAAAGAAGTCCTGAAACAGTCACATACTTGTTACAGAAGAAAGGAAGATTCATACTTAATCCTCTTTATAAATAAGTTGCGAGGCTATGTAACTTTTTGCTGTCATCCAAATCAAATAAGGATACACTTTTTAATAACCAAATTTCCAAAAAAGCAATTTCAAGATTTAATGTTATCTTGTACCATGTCCAGTCAAGTATATAATTTATCAATGCATGCTATTTTATTTATATTATTTTGATTTTACACTCTTTATTTTTTTGATAACAAAAAAAAACTAATCTGAAATTTGATATATAGCGACGACATTGGAATGTCGTTTGGATTGGAGAAGTGTAGTCGGATGATAACAAAGACGGGGAAGGTAGTCTGAACTGAGGGGATTGCGCTATCAGAGGACAACATTGCAGGTATTGAGGACAGTTACAACCATGCACGGAGGGATCAGCATCAGCATCCTTAGCCTGTATGCTAAGCAGAAGGAAGGAGGCTGTAGCTCAGGAGGTAGAGCAGGTCACCTACTGATCGGAAGGTTGGTGGTTAGATCCCTGGCTCCTCCAGTCTGCATGTCAAGTATCCTTGGGCAAGATACTAACCCCAAGTTGCTCTACGATGCATCCATCGGAGTGTGAATGTGTGGGAATGTACTTAGAAAGCACTAAGTATAGGGAAAGTGCTTGTGAGAATGGGTGTGACTGGGTGAATGTGGCATGTTGTATAGAGCGTTTTGAGTACTCTGGGAGAGTAGAAAAGCGCTATATAAGAATCAGTTCATTTACCATTTACCATAGACTGGTAAGTGTCAGTACCAGAGTCCAGGATTAGACAACAAACATCCACGAATACATCAGGAAGGTGGCCCCAACCAACCGCATGCTCAGTGAATACCTCAGGCAGCAGAAACCCAAGAAAGAGGAGGAACCATCATGGAAGGATAGGCCCCTGTATGATATGTACCACCAGCAGATAGAGGAAGTGACTGACATTAAGAAGTCCTACCAGAGGCTGGACCAAGCTGCACTCAGAATGCACTCAGAGCTACAGTGAGTTTTAAAAACAGACTTGAACGCTTTCAGAATTGCATGGAGACATCCTAAAGTTTGACAAAACAGCAGGGTCAAGCCAAGATTTTTTCAGCAAGGGCTTCAATACAGCACGTTTAAACTTTTGTTGGCACCACACCAGAGGTCAAACTACTGTTAATACTAGCAAGAATAAAAGGACCAAAGGTAGAAAAAACCTTTGGAGTGGGAGGGGGGGGGGGGGTAATGGCTTCATACTGGAAAACAATTACTCTGAAAAGGAGAGGACGACAGGCTCAAATCAAAGAAAGCCAAACAGGTGATTAGGATGGATGGATCATGTAGGGTGGTGTAATGAGGGCACTAGTGCTTACAACCTCGTCCCAAAAAGTGAAGAAACTTATCACAAACTTCACAGGAAAAATCTAGATGAACAGATACATAAACCTTAAGGAGCTCATTGTGTTTAATAAAAACAAAACAAAAACAAAAAAACACACAGGTGTTGTGAGAGTAAGAGACAATGATATCAGAGAACAGATTTGATCTTGCAGCTTTCACCATTTCTGTTCACTCTCCTGCACCCCCGTCTAATGGGCCCAGTCGAGAACGGCAGAATCAAACTGAAGTGTTAAGTCTCAGCACTGTAGGACTGTGAAGTAGTCAGACTCGAATGTCACGGAAGGTGGTAGGGAAGCAGACTACACAGACATTTCGGGTTTCCAGAGGTGAGCAATTTATTTACAGTGAACTCCATTTAATGTGTAACTTAACAAAACTTCCCCCCAAAGTAACTCAATTAACAAAACTCAACAGTACATGGAACTGGTAACACAGCTCACCTCTCCTCTCTCTTCTAAATCTGGCAGAGACTGACTATATATAGGGCCATCAATCTCCCTTCAATTAGCCCGGCCAGTACCACTCACTTGAACTGATCTAAAACTCTACACAGATGATTAAAAAAGATACAAAACCTCCTCACACTTCTAATTGGCACATTTACGCAACTAAACGGCTCTATTTACAAAAAACAAAAGATTCAACAAATCCCTTTAGACCTTGAAACAAACAAAAGGAAGCATTTCTATGGAAAAAGAAACCCCTCCACTTGGTTCGACCTTCTGATGTCATGTGTGATATCATGGTAAATGGACTGATTCTTATATAGCGCTTTTCTACTCTCCCGGAGTACTCAAAGCGCTGTATACAACATGCCACACAAGCACTTCTAAACTCAAGTGCAAACTAATAAACATACACACATTCACACTCCAATGAACGCATCGGAGGGCAACTTGGGGTTAATATCTTGCCCAAGGACATTTGGCATGCAAGGATCGAACCACCAACCAGTAGCTGATCTGCTCTACCACCTGAGCCACAGCCACCCACAACATCATCATCAGGACTTAAAATGAGGAAATGCAAGGCGGGCGTTTCCCCACACCTGACCAACATGAAGACTGAAAAGAAAGAACAAAGTAAGTATGAACAAATGACTTAATCTGTAACATAATAAAATATAAAGAAACATGTAACTGAGTATTTGCCTTAATTTGCAGAATGTTTGTTTTGCCGGCAACAGAACACAAACAAACCTGGGATAGTTAGTGCAGCAATGTTACTTGACAAATAGCAAATCATAGCAAATAAATAGAAACAGAATAATGTGCATAATGTGCAAACAAAAAAGGTCAACATATTATGGGACAAATGGAGAGCATTACAACTCCTCATCCACTTTGTCACAAGGACACAGAGAGTCGTGAGGTCACTTCATTGTAAAAAGCAGCACAGAACTGAACAACAGTGGAAGGTTTAAGAGCATGGCCATGCCGTGCACAGTTTAGCAGGTTGACACAGGGGAACTAAATAAATTAAAACAGGCATATAGTCTGAAAACACTGCATCACCAATTGTCATATTAAGAACAAATAAACTGAGATAAATAATAAAACGAGATACAATGTGTGCCCACGTTCCTGAGTTGGACAATTTACGGACCTAAATAGATTAAAAAACTCCACTAGGTCTAAAAAAATCCTTTACCAAGTTGGTAGAGACGCTTAGCTAATCCTTTATCTATTAAAGTAATAGGAGTAATCTGATAATTCTCTTTTAGCCCTTGTCTACTAGTACCCACTTGCTTCAACTCAACTTAGCTTCGGTCAGTTTCCATTTCAATCAGTACCACCTAATTTTAGTGTGGTTGTTATACGTCATTTGTATGCAACACAAATGCCACAACAAACGGGGCGATGGTATACCCACTGCTCGATGTATGGCTTTTTGTCAGATTGTAGGACCAGGTTTCAAAATTCTGACAGCGATGCAGATGGATGCTTCTCTTGTGTCCTGGATGGTTGATTACCTGACAGAAAGACCACAATATGTGCATCTTCAACAATGTGTGTCTAACAAAGTGATCAGCTACACAGGGACACAACAAGGGAACATCCTCTCCCCTTTCCTCTTCACCCTCTACATCACAGACTTGAGCCATTGCACAGAAACCTGCCATCTTCAGAAGTTTTCTGATGACTCTGCAGTGGTTGGATGCATCAGTGACGGTGATGGGAGTACAGGGCTGTGGTTGACTCTTGCCACGTGCTGTGAGCAGAATCATCTGCAGCTCAAACATGACAAGGACCAAAGAATTGATCGTGGCCTTTAGGAGGACCAAGAAACCTGTGAGTACACATAAATAATGAACTGAAGTGGGTTAGAAAAAAAACACTGCACTCTACAGTAGAGCTGGGCGATAGAACAATAACGATATGTATTGCGAAATAACTTTTTCTCGATAGAAAATTTAAACTATTGCGATAGACCTTATCTCTCTCTTGCTCTCTTAAAAAAAAGAAAGAAAAGAAGAACAGCCAATCGAAATTAAGTAGCGCAGAGCCGAACCAATCACAGCCGCAGCGTCACGTCACGTGACTTGTTACGTACAGCACAAGTGCCAAGCCGCACATGTGTAGTTGTTTGGGAAGCAGCCAGCCGCCGTGCCGCCCCGGTAATGGAGGAAATGAGTGTGCCGACTAGAGAAAAATCAACCGAGAGCGTGGGTGACCAGGTTACCGAAGAGAAAACAGATGATGGTTCCAATGCCGGAGAGACTGTCGAACGGAAGGGCCATAGAAGTTCCGTAGTGCGAAGGTATTTCGTAGTGATGTGTCGGTCGCGAACGAAATGGCTCTTAGAGCCGGATCTTATCGCGAGCCGTGGTTTTTTTTTTTTCTTTCTTTCTCTCACCCTCTCTCTCGCACTTTTTTTCCGCTTCACTCCGCACGCGAGCCTTGTGCTTTGCGCTGGGAAGAGGGGGGAGGGGCGGTAGTTACACTCGCAGTAGCACAGGAACAGAGCAGGAGGGAGAGAGAGAGAAAGAGAGCCAGGGACAACAACGTCACATTAGAAAGGTATAGTAATCATCCACAACTATTTTCAGTTGCAGATGATAAAGGATTCAGAAAGTTCAGAAAGCTATACAACAAGGAGAGATTGAAAATTTCCTTTTAGTTCTCAGTTTATTTGATATTGACAAAAGTTAGTCAATTTTGTCTGTTCTTCTGTAAAACAAACTAAGATTTATTTTTAGAATTAATATTTTGTTTCTAAGTGTAATTGACAATTTAGTAGTCTGTTTTGTTTGTTCTATTTTGAAACTTAAACGCTTTAGCGGCTGCCTTTTTGTGTAGTTTGCAATATTTGTTCCTTAAGTACATCTACCCTGTTGAACTTATTATGGGAAATAAATATTAAAATCAAGACAAGCTGCTGATTATTTCACATTTTACTTGTGAGCAACGGCACATTTAAATCTTACAAATATAGTTATTTGGCTTATATCGTGATATATATCGTTATCGCCTGAAATGAAAAAAACATATCATGATATGAAAAAATCTTATATCGCCCAGCTCTACTCTACAGGAATGATGGCCAGAGTCATCTCTATTTCTGAGGTAGCTGAAGTCTTTTAACATCTGTTAGACAATATATAAGTCAGACAATCATAAGTCATTGGCAGAGTTTGAAACACTCAGTGCTCAGTGTAAATTTGCTAATAGCCTCTGGCATTCCCTTAAACCAAAAGAGGCCAATCATAAAGGCAGTATTCCTCAGATACAGAAACCTAATGAATGTATAAGGTCTAAAGTCACTATCCATGTTCCTTATTAAACTGCATGATTATGGTGCATTACTTGATATCTAGGAAGTAAAAGTGAAGCTGAATGCAAACTAGGGACATAATCACATTTTCCCATGTATGAACAAAAAAATTGATAAAGATAATATTTTCCCATGGTGCAGCAATGTCTATCTACATTTCATCTTAACATTTCGGAAATTTCCTCCAGGACAAAGTCTGTTCAATTCTACCCATGGACGTCTTTTTATTTTTTAAGTTAAAACACATTGTACCATTGTATCTCTTAAGATTTATTTTTTTCCTTCTTTGTCTGAATTGTCAATGCCATACGCAATGCAGTCTCAATGCTGAAAGCCTTCTGTGAAATTCCTGTGCAGAAAATTGATTGTTGACCCAAAGTGAGTATGAGTAAATCAATCAGGCCTCCATTAAACCCTTGGAAACTTTTTCACACCCAGAAATGATTTACTTGTGTTGAATTTGTAGAAATACCAAATATCAAAACCCCTACACCCACCCACACAACAATACAGAAGTAGAAAATTGCTTCTCACCAAAGGAATGAAAAAGACAACTGCATATCAGTTAATACCAATTTCTAATTTCCTTTTTGCCAAAAACATCAGGGCTTCCAGTTGATTCCATAAATCAAAGTGTGGAATTTCACATTCATCAAATACAATTGCACTGACAATGAAGAAAAATCTATTTTAAATGTAACAGCAAACTGAATCAACCGGTACAGCCATGAAATGTAGTTTCATTACTATAAGCACTACTTTGTACCTACATAAAGAAGAGTTATTAGTTTTTATTTGCATCCTGCAACTGGTTCATAAGATCACAGTAATCTGTCTTTATTCAAAGTCCTGTTGTACAAGAGCAAAAGTCTGCATGTTGTAAAGTTAGCTTAAGAACATTTGACTATTGTGACAGTAAATCTTGTCATACTTTAAGCTTTGTGAAAGAATACAGTGGTAACTCGTTTTTCGTGGGAGTTACATTCTAAAAATAACCCGTGATAGGTGAAATTCGCGAAGTAGCCAACTTTATTTTTTACAATTATTATAACTGTTTTAAGGCTGTAAAACCCCTCAGTACATACTTTATACACTTTTCTCAGACAGGCATGAACATTTTCAGACTTTTATGTCTTGCTTAAACACTCTCAAAGTTCAAACCTTCGTAGAAAAATAAGTCCAGTATTATAGAATGAAACTAAAGATCAAACCCTGTTTTCAAGTCCAGAACATGGGAATAGAGCAGCTGTGAGAGAATTCAACATTAATGAATCAATGGTACGGAAGTAGAGGAATCAAGAAGAATGAGTTGAGTAAAGTTTGACTTATCTGACTGTTTTGTTTTGCTTAATGCGCCTTATAATCTGGTGTGCCTTATGGTCTGAAAAATATGGTAACTTCTATCTTCCTATATCATGTCCAGAAGAACTTTTTGTGCGATGGCTAGCATCTTCCTCTGCCTTTTGGGTGCTACCGCAGGTGCCTTTCGTCAACATTGTTGTGTTTGTTGGGGAGAAAACTCACAAACATACAGTACAGCACTTCAGTGTCATACTGCTAGCGATGGAAGATTTATGTAAAGTTGACAAGCTGAACGCATCCTGTACAGGAGACACAGCACGGAGGAGATTGATTGACAATGGTCTACAGCCGATCAGGACGCAGAACACAATGCGCTGTAAAAAAGAAAAAAGGATGCAAAATTGTACCAAACAACAATCCACAAAACAGCAAGGCAGCTAAAAGTGAGGCACGTTATAGCGATGGACCACTGTATTTTTCTTTGTTTAAATATCAACAACAGTAATAAGAAGAAGGGGGAGAAAGAAAGCAGAAGAAGACTGAGTGTCAAAAAAATATTTTTACTTCTTCTTATTATCATTAATTATTAGTTATTATGTTATTAGTTCATTATTAGTGCTTCGCAGTTTAAATAATATCCACATATTAAGTATACATGTTCAAACATAAACATACAGACACATATCTTACGTCCAGATGAACAGAATCAACTTTTGGATACAGACACATAATTAACCATGTGATGAGACATTCATTCCAACATACACACCTTCAAATTATGGAAACGCTAACCTATCCAGGAAGAAGGGTGCATGTGTGAATCAATATCAAGGTCATCTATAGAGCTTTGGAGCATGATGTCACGGGGGTGGGCGTGGAAAGGATTTTGGCCCGATCCGCCATTTTGGGGGTCTAAACAAAGCGCAAGCGAAAAAGGAGCGAAAGCACACACAACAGCCAGGGTTCGTATTTGCTGTGTGGTCGGCTGCAATGTTCGACTGCACGACCGGCAAGAGAATAAGCTTGAAAAGGGTTTGTCTTTTCATTCTTTCCCAACCTGGAAGCAACATGAGGCAGCTCGTGTATCGATGTTACCAAACGAAGGCGTCTAGCCTGGATAGCAGCTGTGAGACGAGCTGATATCCAGTTCTCTTCCATCTCCAAATATCTGTTGATGCTCCAGACATTTTCATTCCGGTAAGTTCTAAATATGTTCATATCACTCTTTATAGCCTATTAGTTTTATTTGCGATGCGCTCTAAGGTCATAGCAAATTAGAACAAACATCCTCAGGGCTCGCAAAATCGCTAGCCCGACGTCCCGGGGCTAGCGATTTTTCCAGTCGGGCTACCAGAATCTATCCCTGCCCTGCCCGTCGGGCTATCATAGGAAGGAAATATATATGTCAATGCTTTTGCATTCTTTCGGAAATGTAGCTGGGTAAATATGTCATTGGCATCGGTGAACCACTGTCAATATGTGACTAGGGCTGCTCAATTAATCGAATTTTAATCTAAATTACGATCTGGGCTTTCAACGATCATTAAAAATGACTGAGCCGATTATTAGCACCTCCCTCGTGCTTTACTCTCGCGCTGCTCCGTGTGGCAAATCGAGCGCACCTCTCTGCGTTTCGCACAACAATTAAGAGGAGCTAACAGAGGGAAGCTCGGAAAGCTAAGCAGAAGTTATTTGGAGAGGAGAGTGACTGCCGTTGGTTGAAAAGAGAGGTAAAAAAAACCCTTCAGTGGTGTGGAAACATTATGGGTTCGCGGAGTCAGACGTGGATCAAGTAGACATAGTGTGGAAACTTTGGTGTCGTAGCTGCACCACAGAGCGACATGGCAAAGTTCACTAAACATAGATGTTTACATTTTATTTTTTATATTGCAAACATTTGCACTGTTATCAGTATTTGCACACTATTTTATACTATTTTTGACAATCTTTAAAGCCATTATTCAATACATTTTTATTGTTAAGTAAATATCATCAAATAATCGAGATCTCAATTTCAGTGAAAATAATCGTGATTATCATTTTTGCCATAATCGAGCAGCCCTATATGTGACATATTGAAATCGCATTTGAATTTGCGCTTGTTTTTTGCTTTCACTTTGCAATCGCGCGAACTGTGTATAGAGAGCGACAGTACTGATTGGTGAGTGACGATAATTTGCGCACCAATTCCTCTGACATCATCTTATCAATCGTTAGTTTACTATGCAAACATGACAAGTGAAATCTCCCGCAGGAAGCTTAAACATGTGAGAGGTTGATCGCGCAGAGAATCGCTGAACGTTATGTGAGTGCGTGTGTAAAGGCAGCAGGATATATATTTTAGTTCTGCTGAGCCAAATAAGACAGGTCAGGGTGAAGAAGTGACAGCCAAAGAAAAGCTTACCACAAAACGGAAAAGTTATGACAAATCAGACTATAAGGCAAAAAGAAAGTGCAGCTTTATGGTTTCATGGACAAAAGAATTTCTGTGGCTGCAATATGACAAGCTAAATAACCAGGGGTGCACATAAGTGGTCCGCAGGTGCGCATTCGCTGTCAAAATAAAATATGCGCACAAGATAAGAAGTTGCAACGCGTGTTTGCGTCCATAAGATTTTCTGGAGGAGGACAGACATTTGTTTAGAACTCTTAAAGATGTCGAAGAAGCTCCTTTAAGCAATTACTTTGGTGTTCCTCCACCTCCAAAGAAATGTCAGATGGAGTCCGAACCACAAAAGAAGCGCATATTCTAGGAGAAGTGGTTGCAGGAGGTGAGCTGGCTTTAAACAAATGATGAACGCACAGAGATTTGGTGCAGAATGTGCCATAAATATCCCACTCTAGCGGACAAAAACAGTGCCTTTTATATGGACGCAAACGCGCGTTGCAACTTCTTATCTGGTGCGCGTCTTTTATTTTGACAGCAAATGCGCACATGTGGACCACTTATGTGCACCCCTGTAAATAACATAATGTTCTGCCGGGTGTGTTGTTGGTTTCCCTCGATTTCTGAGTCGACAAGTGCCTTTGTTACTGGGACCAGTAATTTTAAGAAAGGCCCCCATTAGAAGCCATGAGAAATGCAAGAAATGGATTATTGCTCAGTCTGCAAATAACATACTAAAAATCAACCTGAAAAATCTGTTTAGAACAGCCTACTATGTTGCAAAGAGTGAACTACCATTGGCAAAATTTAGCAGTCTTTGCAAACTTCAAAAAGCAAATGGCCTAGATCTTGGTTTCACTTGCCTCTTACCTGTGATTTCAGTGGAAATTTCAAATTCAGGATCTGACACAGACTGATTCCTGTTGTACAGTTCTTACAAGTTCATAGAAATTTCTGTTCAATTACAGCCAAGTATTTGAGTTGATGATTGTAATTTTTATACAATATTGTAATTTGTGTTTCAACAATTTTTTGATTAATGTTTTGTTTCCGTTACAATATTATACTCTAATGTATAATATTGTAACGGAAACAAAACAGGAAACAAAACATAAAAAAAATTGCTCCCTTTTTTATTCGGGCTACTTAAATTTATTTTGGGCTACCAAAAACTGAAGAGTCCCTGCCCGAAGGGCTACCAGGGATTTTGAAATTTTGCGTGCCCTGATCCTACTGAGTGATTTTGCAGAACTACCTTCTATTTATAGACTTGCTAATTATTTGGCATTATTGCAGCAAACCAGCCTATGAAATGGATGAAACACATCGTGACTGGGTTCCAGCGCTACACAAGGGACAAGACTACGATTTGCCGGGGCTGTACTAACACAGGTTACTCACACTCCAGCGACGAGAAGAACTGAGCCACCACCTTAAGTAGTGGCCAAGTAATCGGGCAGATCAGCGGCAGGTGGGTAATCAGACCAGGTGCGTGGGCCAAGGGCGGGAGCTCATAATGAGCTCTGCCCAGGCAGACAAGGGACATGCGAGGCTGGATTCAGCCCTATCATGTCCTGGGTTTTCCCTATGGCCTCCGCCCGGCAGGACACCCAGGTGGAACACCGTGAGGCAAGAACCACAACTGGCTTCTTTCAATGTGGAAGCAGAGGCGAATCTAGAAGGGTGGCATGGGGTGGCAAGTGCCACCCTAAAATGATCTCTTGCCACCCCAAGTGCCACCCTAGTTTTGCATATGACAGTGTTGTTTATTAAAATAAGATAGCATTAACACTTTGAACGTAGTTACAGTTAACAGTGAATATAAATGCTAGAACTGAATATATTGTATAGTGTTACCCCCCCTCCACCATTAACAAATGGTTCAGCCCAAAGCACAGACCGACTTTTTTCTTGTTTTCAGTAGCACGAGATGATTATGATTGTGCCAGCGCACATTTTGAGCAACACCATGGGAATTTCAGATTTCACACAGGTGTTTGGTTGTTACACAATGGAAATGGAATAAAGGTGAGTTATTAACCCTCTGGGGTCAACGGACCTCCAAATCACATGACTAATTTAAGCTGACATAACAACAAGCTGCAGCCACGCTGAGTCTTTCAGCCGTGCTGAAAGTTCGGACTTCAAAGTATACACCGGTTATAACATTTTAATTACAGGTCAGTAAATCCAGAGTTATGATAAAAAAAAAAAATATATATATATATAAGCCATGCTTTTTTCTACATACTGTCGTCGCGTTTTTTGTTTTTTTGGGGGGTTTTTTGCTTTTCTTTTTAAAGCATTTTTTATGGACAGCTCTAAAACAGTAAAGAAAGGGGGAAAAAAGCCACCTCTTTCCTATCGGTGGAAAAATGTACCACGTCGACCAAGTCAACACGTGGGATTTGGTTGTTTAGGAAGAGGGGAAAGTTTTGGGAGTGACGGTAACGGCAGCGAGACAGAGCGAGCGAGTGAGAGAGAGAGTTTTTAGATGTGGGAGATTTGTGACGTTTAGCGTGGAGTTTATAGTTAGTGTGTTGTGTTGTCTTGTGTAGTTAGTCTGTTGTGTAGTTGTTGTTTTGTTTTGTGTGTCAGTGAGGGCACTAATGAATGTCACAAAGGCACATTGCAATGTAAACACTCACCAAGTAGAAAACCAGCGGAGTGACACACCTCCTGTTGTCAGGCCTGCAGGTTTATCCCTCTGTCTTTTGGTGGACAAACATTTTTTTTACTGGCACACATAATTTGTGGGGCATCTTATTGCGACACCTGATTGTTCTCTCATGTAAGTTTTAGTAATATTTTTAAATGGTTGTACAAAATAATAATTAATAATAATAATTAATAATAATTAATAATAATTAATTATGTGGGCTACAGAAAATAATTAAGTTGTAGACTATATTTATATGAAAAGCGTGTACACTTACTGCACTTGAATCATTTTAACCATATGTAACCACCTGCATATGTGTTTGGGAAAAAAGGCTTTGATTTTGCCACCCCATTTGATTTCTTTGCCACCCTCATGCCACCCTAAGAAAATTTCTCTACATCCACCCCTGTGTGGAAGGAGTCGCAGCTCTACTTTGAATGCCTCCCAAATGACTTAACTCCTCACCGAATGCTAAGGGACCACCCATCCACCCTGTGGAGAAAGGTCATTTCCAACCCTTGTATCTATAATCCTATTCCTTTGCCTTTAAAAGAACAAGCATCTTCTTAACAAAAAGATCATGCCTAGATTAACAGATTTTTGGCATTTCTCAGCAACTATCGTCTTGATGCATGCTCAATCATCCAGGTAAGTAAATCTCCAAAAGTGCATCAAGACGTTTTAACCCACTTTGGCAAGGACTGCCTAAAGATGCTTGTACGTAGTTACAGTTACAGTTGGTGCTTGTACGTCAGTATGAGTAAACAGCACGTAAGATGGCGGATTACAGGAACCACCTGAGATTCAGCCTCAGATGCCGACAAAACAGGATTACTCCTAAAAGTCTGCAAATGAGCTCTTCAGTTAAAGACTTCCGGGCAACAAAAATCCTCCAGAAGGCACAGCATCAGTTGCTTAATGAATGGGTGAGGCAAACAAATTTTACCGTCGACATGCTAAAATCTCAAGAGGAGCGGATCCGACAGAGACTGACAATGCTTTTAGATGAGAATACTCTTAAAAAGGTGTTTGTGCACAGCACAAGAAGTCTAAGACCAGGCAAAAAAGGAAGTTTGACTTACTTGTTGTACGTCGGAAACCACCGCAAAATACGGAGAGTGTCCTCAGTGGCCAGAAGAGAGAAGGATGCGACACCGAGGATGTGGACAAGTGGGTGAAGAATTTGTCTGACAGACAGCTCACCCAAACAGAGAAAAACATCCTTGCTAAAGGGTTGAATTTTGCTGTCACACCGAGACAAATCCCGCTAGTGGAGCTGATCACAGCCACAGAAACAGCAATTTGAAACAACAATATTGCAGAAGTGGAAGCAGAGCAACTACGGACGAAATCAGCAATGCAAAGCCCCCAGCATCCAACATCACCATGGAGGAGAGGAAGGCACTCACATCACTTAGGTATGACAACAACATTATTATCCTTCCGGCAGACAAGGGTAGATGCACAGTTTAAACCAGAAAGACTATCATGAAAAAAATTTTGTCACTACTCAGTGATGAAAATACTTATGAGCCCCTGAAACGAGACCCAGGAAGTGGTTACAGGAAGAGGGTGACAGACTGTCTGAAGCAGTTAGAACAAGACAAGGCTATTGACCGGACCTCATACCACAGGCTGTACCCAGGGGAGTCTACACCAAGTCTGTATGGTTTACCGAAGATACATAAACAGAGTGGACCTTTAAGACCAATTGTCTGTATGATCAACTCGGTCACCTATAACATCTCCAAGTTTCTGGCTTCGATCCTCAACCCACTAGTAGGCAGCTCTGAACACCACATCCAGAACACCCTGGATTTTGTTGAGAAGGTGAGAGATGTCATTATGGAGACAGATGAAACCATGGTCTCGTACGACGTTACATCCCTCTTCACGTGCATCCCAGTCACGGAAGCGTTGGAGGTAGTCCGTAAGAGATTACAGGATGACCCCAACCTCAGCAACAGGACCACTCTCAGCATCAACCAAGTGCGTTTGCTTTTGGAGCTTTGTCTTCATTCCACCTACTTCACATACAAGGGTCGGTTCTACAGGCAGAAACATGGGTGTGCCATGGGCTCCCCAGTTTCACCCATCGTGGCCAATTTGTACATGGAAGAAGTGGAAAAGAGGGCTTTGCTATCCTACCCTGGAACACCACCAAGCCATTGGTTCAGATATGTGGATGACACCTGGGTGAAAATCAAATCTCAGGACGTACCACATTTCACAGATCACATTTACTCGGTGGACCAACACATCAAATTCACCAGGGAGGATATGAAAAGCGGCAGGTTAGCCTTCTTAGACTGTGAGATTTCCATCAGTAATGGGGGACATCTAAAAGCTGACGTGTACCGTAAACCTACGCATACGGATCAGTATTTAAGGTTTGACTCTCATCATCCACTGGAGCACAAACTGGGTGTCATTAGGACGCTACAACACAGAGCGAACACCATCCCCAGTGACACAGCGGCCAGGGAGGCAGAAGAACAGCACATCAAGAAGGCCCTGAGTAAATGTGGTTATCCCAGCTGGACTTTTGTCCAAGCTGGGAAGGTGCCAAAAGAAAGCTCCAGCCAATCCAGGAGAGAAGGACAACCGCTGCCTAAGCTAAAACCTGTAGTGATCCCGTATGTGTCAGGAGTATCGGAGCAGTTGAGATGCATTTTTTCTAAACACCAGGTCTCTTGAACCCCAAAACACACTGCGCCAAAAATTGGTCCACCCCAAGGATCGGGTCCCCCGACACAAACAGAGTAACATAGTGTACGCTGTTAAGTGCCAGGAGGATTGCCAGGATTTATACATCGGGGAAACCAAACAACCTTTGGCGAAGCAGATGGCACAACACAGAAGAGCTACCTCGTCAGGCCAGGACTCTGCAGTCTATTTACACCTACAGGCCAGTGGACACTCTTTCAAGGATGAGGATGTACACATCTTGGACAGGGAGGAACGCTGGTTTGAGCGCAGAGTCAAGGAGGCCAT
Organism: Pelmatolapia mariae; assembly: GCF_036321145.2. NCBI lineage: Eukaryota > Metazoa > Chordata > Actinopteri > Cichliformes > Cichlidae > Pelmatolapia > Pelmatolapia mariae. The sequence continues at coordinate 31,196,480 of NC_086236.1, read as the reverse complement.
TTACGTGAAAAGGGAAAGACCATCTCTGAATCGAGGAGGGGGCCTAAGGGTACATCTTTTGCCATCTTACAATGCTGTGATTGCAGCCATTCCCCAACTCTCTGTGAATGGTACTCATGGCCATTGATCAGTGGGTTTTGGTCAGTGGTTGTTGATCAATGGTCATGAGAATTTGCATAATTAAGATTAAGGAACTGACCTCCCAGCCCATTGTTCTTTCAGTGGGCTGGTTTCAGTCATTATGCAAATGTACTGTTTATAAGTCACTTGGATGAGTGACGAAACGTTTCTCCCACAAAACGCTACGTCCAGATGAACAGAATCAACTTTTGGAGGTCTCAGCAACTATGTTCCATCTGGTGGCAGATGGCTGCATAACATCTAGGACACAACAGTTTACCAGTATTGGGTGTCAATTAAAATGCTAACAATTAGATTAAATGACTGTGCATTTGGTTCGACTAGTGAAAATAGTCATGTCGTCAACTACTCGGGCACATCCCTAGTTCAAAGACCTAAATTAATAGAAGGACATAGAAGAGGACAGAGAAGACAAATAAGGACAAAATAGAAAATTAGATGGACTGGACTGGTTCTTATATAGCGCTTCTCTGCTCTATCTGAGCACTCAAAGCGCTTAAATTAGGAAAATATTCAGAAAAATACATAGAATGTACTTGTTGTCCCCTTGTGAGCTAGAGTGCCTCTAGCACCCACTGGACCTCTTCAGGAGAACTGCGACCAGGACCTTCATCTGGAGACAGTGGAATCGATGTCTGACCAACCACAGGACAAGAGACTCTGGAGAGGTAGATGCATGATAATAGGAACTCGCCCAACTGGCTAGCAAGCCAGTGGTTAGCAGCAACTACCCACAAGTACAGTGAATATGTGCCCAAATAAATAGAAACATCTAAAACGAAAGACTTAAATTACTTGCCATTAATAAGCCTGGGTGACGTACTTAGGTAAAGTTCATCTGTAAGAAACACAGCATAGTACAGTACAGTGTAGATTCCTCCTAAAATAAAGTTTCAGAAGAAATTAGTCCATTCCTTATTTTCTTATTTTTCTTTGGTAGTCAATATGTTTCCATCATATATCCATCAATTCTCTTCTGCTTATCCTTATCACTGTCTGGGGTGGGGAGCTGGCGCCTATCCCAGCTACCATAGGGTGAGAAGTGGGGTACACCCTGGACAGGTCGTCAATCTGACACAGGGTTAATACAGAGACAGAAAACCATGCAAACTTCTCATGATGAGCACACTGCTCCCGAGGTCCACAGAGCTGTTGAAAGGAATGAATTAAAAACTCTGAAGGTCTCTAGTAGTAATACGATGGCAGCAATCCAAGATGGCGGCCAACCAAACCGGTTTGAGAACCGGTTTGACCAGTTTCGTGCGTGTGCGCATGCGCGTTCAGGTCGTGGGGTATGTGAGTTCATGTGTGGAAACACACAGGGCGTCAGTGGGGTCATATGAGTTCATGTGTTTTTAACTTGATTTAAACAAACCATAGGGTTTTAAATTAAACTATTTTTATCACTTTGGTATGTCTCAGCATTCAGTTATGCAGACATATGTGTCCTTAAGAGGAATTCTTTGTTTTGCGGGCGGAAAGGAAGGCGTTTTGCTTCGCAGTGCGCATTAACAAAGCGGGGATGCTTTTTATTTACATCTAGTCAAAAGTGTTACTAATTGTGTTTTAATCACACTAATTTTATGATTCTGATGTCTCCTCATGCTGCTATGCAACCATTTTATTTAAAAAAAAAACGGCACAAATGGGAATTTCTTCTGTACAGGTAAATTCAGCCTGTTCACAAGCGTTTCATTTAATAAAACCACTAGTTTTAATTTAACTAGTTTTTACGCATCTACTGGGGCTTCTTTCACTGTTTGATGCGATCATTTTATTTAAAAATCGGGATTTCAGAATGTTGATCCAAGAGGGAGATGGAGCCAGCTAGTTTTTTCAACACCGTAAATGGTCACAAATAACATTCAGCCCTTTAGAAAATAAATGTTATAAGCAGGCAGTATCGCTCTTTTCAAACTAATTGTGTTTTAATCCCACTCATTTTGTGATTCTGATGTCACAGCATGCAGCGATGCAAGCATTTTATTTTAAAAACGGCACAAATGGGAATTTCTTCTGAATGGGCAATGTCAGCCTGTTCACAAGCGTTTCATTTAATAAAACCACTAGTTTTAATTTAACTAGTTTTTACGCATCTACTGGGGTTTCTTTCACGGATTGATGCGATCATTTTATTTAAAAATCGGAATGTTGATCTAAGAGGGAGACAGAGCCAGTTAGTTTTCCAACACAGTAAATGGTCACAAATAACATTCAGTCCTTTAGAAAATAAACGCTATAAGCAGGCAGTATCACTCTTTTCAAACTAGTTGTGTTTTAATCACACATTTTGTGATTCTGATGTCACAGCATGCAGCCATGCATGCCTTTTATTTTAAAAACGGATCAAACGGGCATTTCTTCCGTAAGGGGTTTCATGGTTTCAGAGTAGTTTTTAACACAACAGATGGTCGCAAATAACATTCAGCCCTTTAGAAAATAAACGCTGCAGTGATACTGCAGTCGCACAGACACGCTCAGTCTTTTCAACAGCCGGTTAATTGTTTGAAATTGTTCAGGATTGCAAAAGCCCACTGTGGGTATCATTTAATTGTTGTGATTCCTTAGGAAAAGGTAAAAGCCGACAGGTGTACCGGTCGGGTGGGGGCCAACCTATTGTTTAAAGTGGCCGGTATCGGCTCCTTTTGTAATTCCTCGAGAAGGTAAAAGCCCCGCAGATGTACCAGTCGTGCAGGGTATCGCCTATTTTCTGAAGTAGCCAGCAACAGGGGACCCTTACGCCTATCTTGGCCAGTTACACCGGAGCTCCCCAACTGCGTGCCCCACCCTCATTGTTTTAAACTTGCACAGCAAGGTGATGCCCTGCAGGTGTATCACTTAGTTGCTGAGAGTACCATGTGAACAAGGGCCCAACCTATTGTTTAAAGTGGCCGGTATCGTTTCTTTTGTAATTCCTCAACAAGGTAAAAGCCCCGCAGATGTACCAGTCGAACAGGGTATCGCCTATTTTCTGAAGTAGCCAGCAACAGCGGACCCTTACGCCTATCTTGGCCAGTTACACCGGAGCTCAGCAACTGCGTGCCCCACCCTCACTGTTTTAAACTTGCACAGCATGGTGATGCCCTGCAGGTGTATCGCCCCCCAGACTTACCGGTCCCCCATCTATTGTTTTTGGAAACACCCGGTCCTATATGAAGCGTTCCTCAGAGCGTGAGACCCTCGCCATTTCGCGTCAGGACCAGCACCGGTGCAGACCATTTTCTACCCACACAGAGCGTTTCTGACAGGCTGGCGTTGCTTATGCATAAGAGAAAAGCAACAATACAACACGGTTCTCTGCTCCAAGACATCGCGGGTCCTTTACCACGGTAAGCAAGTGTGTTAGCCGGCGCTTCATAAATGTCTGTCTGGCAGCGCAGATTATTCAGACTGTTTTTAAAACGTGACTCATTTGTTGTCCAAAAACATTTCCTCTAAATTTGCAAAGTTACTGATTTAAAAATATATTTTTTCGAATTTTTAGTTGGATGTCAAACATATGATAGACTCTTGAGCATATTTGTATAGCAAAATTCACAGTGGTATAACCATAAAAGATGCCCAACTGTGCACCAGTGCACTCTAATGCAAGCCTTTAAACTGCATGCTGATAAGTGCATGAAGTATACCTCAATAGCTGAAAAGAGTCTGCATCCATAATTTGTGGCTCTATTGATTTGTTTTTAATGTGGCACTTTTTTCACAAACTGCAGATGATGAAATCCTCTTTATTTGAGAAAGTGTCCCTAAGCTACTGCGGCTCATACTTACTGAGTTCCCTAGCTACTTCTTTACTATGTCAGTAAACTTTTTGAACAAGGCAGGTATCGTAGATTTAAAGACACATCTTAATTGAAGCAAAGGCAAAAAAATTGGAATGAATTTTATGTGGCTGTTCATATTAAAGCCATCAAAGAGTGAAAATCCAAAAAGCTGCTGCAGTCCTTTGTATTAATGATCTCTCTCTCTCTCTCTCTCTCTCTCTCTCTCTCTCTCTCTCTCTCTCTCTGTGTGTGTGTGTGTGTGCAATGCTGCGTGTGCTACTATGTGAGTGCGTGTGTGTGAGTGCGTGCTTGCAGAACGAAGGTCAAGACAGGAGCTTTTTTTTTTTTTTTTTTGAATGCATCTCCAAACAGCTTTTTTTTTTTTTTTTTTTTTTTTTGAACAAGAAGTGTAGCTCATACATTGCAATAAATGCATTCTGCTACATCTGCTAACGAGAGAACATGTTTTTTCATCATAAAGACTGTGATATGAAGCATTGTTAAAGTGTCACCTCAGTAATGCTGCTGAGGGAAACAAGTGTTGACTCATTTCTTTTTAAATACATGACTTAAAACACTAAAATCTAATTTCAGGGGTTTATTTTAAGTTTACAGAATATAACAGCTGGTAAGACGATGAGTTTTACTTCTCACTGTCCGTGTTATGTTGTAGTATCCATTTATCATGTATGCTACTTTGCTCTGTGGACTAAAATGTTTCATTGTATTCATGAAATAAACCAGACTTTCAATGTCTGAATCTTTTACCGTTTTTTCTGCTTTTGTTCACCCCAAGTTGACAAAACCCACAGACATCCTGAGTTAACTCACTAAAATGTGGAGCAATCTCAGTGTATTTAGCTGCTTTTACCCTAAACACAATCAGCTGACTGAGAGAAATGTCTGTAGTCCTCACTTTGGTCATTATGAATGTTGAACGAGATTTGTTCCATAGACACCTTATACTAGTGTTTCCTACACTTAATCCAACACTAGTTTTACAAACACATTCTTCTTCATGTCTGTTTACATGGTTTTTATGAAACTGGTTTTCAATAGTACAACCAACGTCTATTTTTTCTTTGCTCCCCAGTATAAATGCAAGAATTTTGCAAGCTTTATTGAAACTTCACAATTTAACACTCAATGCCATAAACAGAGTTGATCCATGTCTCTATGGACACTGTTTCATACATCAAAAGCTCTGAAAATCACTTTTAAAGTAATGTAGAACATGATCTCTCTCACTCTCAGCGTCTCTAATAACCCCGCAAACTGACAATCACCTCTAAACAAGGCGATTAGTTTGTAGGTTTTTTTTGTTTGTTTGTTTGTTTTGTTTTTTATCAGGCGCAACACCATGTAACGCGTGGATGTTAGACTCTTTTACCAGACCATGTTGCTAGCCCAACCACCAGGCTCAGGGTTTCTGAGCTCTAACCCTGGCTGCCAAATGTGCCTCTGACCCTCTTGTGCCTTTTCACCACCAGACTAAGTTAGTAGTCTCACCTACCAATATTATTTTATTATAGCACAATATTCAGCTTGGTTACTACTTTGACTTTCTTACTTTGAGCACATTTCTGAGCCCATACATTATCAAACTTTTACTTGAGTATTTCTGACACTAGCAGCTATACTTCTACTTAAGTAAAAAATGCCCGTACTATCGGTATATAAAGCTGTCTGTAATTCTTGAACAATTCATGCAAAAATTATAAATTAAACCTACACCACAGCTAACTCTTTTTAATAACCAATAACAGGTGTATTTCTTAGATCTACTGATACAGCCAAAACACTCTGCTTGTATAATGCCATATTCTCTCCCAGCGTACCCTTGTCTCACAACAGGGTGATTCCCAAAGTACAACTCAATAAACAGAGACTCTAAAACCAGAACAGAAAGATAAAGTTGGAAGATCAAAGATTAAGGTTTGTGTTTTTATAGCACAAAGTAAACTGTCCCCTTGTCTTCTAGGCCTTGGCGTGCGTACCTTAGAAGTCAGATTATACATTAGTCATACTTCCAAAAACATTTTGAATTCCATTTATAACTGAGATGTCAAGCTGCTATCAGACATCTTATGCTCACCAGGAGCATGTATCCCCAACTTCAAAACCTTAAAGTGTCAAATTCACAAACCCAACATGGGCTCATTCAACACAGGGGCCAGAAGTGCATGTCACCCTTTACTGACACACTGTAAATAAGTTCAATACATGGCAACGCGGCTAACAGCCTTGGAAACGCTTTACATGAAATAAAACTTTTTAGAAAACCCTTTACAAGAATAAATGTGATGATGTGTTTTACCTGAATCAAATGTATTTGTTCATTTACTTGAAATAAAACTTATTTTGGAAACCCTGTACATGAAGTAAAAAGTATCGTGTTGTAAGTTCTGGCATTAATATTTCCAGCTGATAAGGAGACGTATTGCATTTCAAACGCTTCATACAAAAGACTTTTAAACATCCACTTTGTCTGTAACGACAGTATCAAGCTACAAAGAAATGTTTTTATTAAAATTCAACATTTTCAGATGAAAATTTTACTTCTTTTTTTTTAAATAATGTATTTTACTGTAACAACCCGCTGAATGCCATTTTAAGATTATATTCTTGGAGATTCCATATATATAGATATATGCTTTTGGAGTGAGGGTATCTAATACACAAGTTGTCACTGTGTTTTGTACTACAAGCTGTGAGGGCTCTGCTTTTACTTAGTCTCGTGAGTATGTATTTTTCAAAGGAGATCTTCATCAAGTTGATTTGGTACCGCAGTCTTGTTGACAAGATTAAAAGACACGTCCATCAGAGTTCAGCAACATTTCAGTTTGATTAAAGTTTTTTTTTTTTTTTTTAACTACACAGGGATTTATTTTCTCATCTGATATAGTTATCATATTGAACATGTCAGTGTTGAAAGCAAGGAAATAAAGAAAAATAGTAAACGGCTGTCTAATTAAACTGTTCCTGTGAACCTTAAGCCCCAAAACAGCCTTAAATCATCCTTTAATATGTTCGGTGTTGCAAAGTTGAAGAACCACAGAAAAGGTAATCAGAAATTAATCAGTTTTCAGCCTTCGATCATATTGAAATGTTGAAATCTTTCCTGCTAGACCAAATTGCAGCATCTGATACCGCTGACCATAACATTTTATTACAGCTATCATTAAATGGAGAGTCCTCTTCACACACACTGAGGTTAATTATGAAGCTCCAAGGACTTCTGTGCTAATACCAGTTCTGTTTACATTATACATGCTTTAGAAGGCATAGCATACATTTTCACAGCTATGCAGATGATACCCACTTTTATTGGTTAAACAGTTGGGATGTTTTAGATAGATAATGAGCTTTAATTTTTTTGCTACTAAGTTCAGATAAAACTGAGGTTATTGTAATGGGACTTGAAAATCTTGGAAACACTGTCTAATAAGATCCTTACTCTGGACGGCATCGTCTTGAGCCATCCATTGTAGTGATTTGGCACATTATATGTAAAATTGAAGCACACAATCCCGTCGCATAACATCAACATTTTATTTATATACAAAATAAAAATGCTTTTTTACAGAAAAGAACTGTAGCTTCACAATTCATCACCGTTTACGTGGGTACATAGGGTAAGTCCCCATCCTTATCCCATAGTGATTTGGGTAATTTCTCAGGGCCTTGGAAAGGTGCCCATATATCAGGATACATGTTTTAAAAATGCGCTTAATGTAGGATACATGTTTGAAAAAGGATACATGCTTTTAAAAATGTGGTAAAATGCAGGTTACACATTTTAAGAAAGAAAAATCTGGATGCTTGTTTGAAAAAAAATAAGCAGGGTAGCTGTTTGAAAGATACGGTACAATACATTTTTGTTTTTGTTTTTTTGAAAGAATCAGTGTTTCAGAGAAAACATTAGCAGCCTCCTTTGTAACACTCTGTGACCAACCGTAGCTGTCCGATTTTCACCACGTCCAACCCCACCAGATTGTTGTATGCCTCGCCGATGGCGTCAAAGACTTTCCTTACTGATTTCAGTTCGTGCAAGAGAGTCTCCGCCACCGTGCGGACTTTGACGTCGTCCATTTTGATGTTGCGGACAATCAGCAGACGTTGAATGGAAGGAATGAAACGAGGGGTGAGGAGTCTTTTTCTGATGCTGTAATAATTTTCAGCGTAAAAGTCATCCTCCAACACTTGCAGACACTCATGCTGTCTCTGGCTGGGGTGATCGAACTTACAGCCGCTGCATTCGTCAGTGAGGTACTTGTTGATTACTAGGTTGACTAGGTGATACACAGCTGTTTTCACGGTATCGATGAATAAAGAAGATGCCCGACCGTCAAGCTCGATGGCTTGCTGCTGCTGCTTCTCCAAGGGGCGATAGTAACCAGGCGTGTCAGGTACTAATGAGCCCTCGTCCGAGGAACTGTCCGAGGAACTGTCCTCCTCCTCAGTGTGACGCAGGGGTGCACAGTCCATCCTTCTTGCTGTTTTGAGATAAAAAAGGTTTTGGAGGAATGAGACGGCGGTCTTGTTTTAAAATAACAGAAGGTGGGGCTTGATCTGGAAGTAGGATGATCTTAAAGGGCGGGTAGGATATGAAGCGTTTGAAATGCAATACGTCTTCTTATCAGCTGGAAATATTAATGCCAGAACTTACAACACGATACTTTTTACTTCATGTACAGGGTTTCCAAAATAAGTTTTATTTCAAGTAAATGAACAAATACATTTGATTCAGGTAAAACACATCATCACATTTATTCTTGTAAAGGGTTTTCTAAAAAGTTTTATTTCATGTAAAGCGTTTCCAAGGCTGTTAGCCGCGTTGCCATGTATTGAACTTATTTACAGTGTGTCAGTAAAGGGTGACATGCACTTCTGGCCCCTGTGTTGAATGAGCCCATGTTGGGTTTGTGAATTTGACACTTTAAGGTTTTGAAGTTGGGGATACATGCTCCTGGTGAGCATAAGATGTCTGATAACAGCTTGACATCTCAGTTATAAATGGAATTCAAAATGTTTTTGGAAGTATGACTAATGTATAATCTGACTTCTAAGGTACGCACGCCAAGGCCTAGAAGACAAGGGGACAGTTTACTTTATGCTATAAAAACACAAACCTTAATCTTTGATCTTCCAACTTTATCTTTCTGTTCTGGTTTTAGAGTCTCTGTTTATTGAGTCGTACTTTGGGAATCACCCTGTTGTGAGACAAGGGTACGCTGGGAGAGAATATGGCATTATACAAGCAGAGTGTTTTGGGTGTATCAGTAGATCTAAGAAATACACCTGTTATTGGTTATTAAGAAGAGTTAGCTGTGGTGCAGGTTTAATTTATAATTTTTGCATGAATTGTTCAAGAATTACAGACAGCTTTATATACCGATAGTACGGGCATTTTTTACTTAAGTAGAAGTATAGCTGCTAGTGTCAGAAATACTCAAGTAAAAGTTTGATAATGTATGGGCTCAGAAATGTGCTCAAAGTAAGAAAGTCAAAGTAGTAACCAAGCTGAATATTGTGCTATAATAAAATAATATTAGTAGGTGAGACTACTAACTTAGTCTGGTGGTGAAAAGGCACAAGAGGGTCAGAGGCACATTTGGCAGCCAGGGTTAGAGCTCAGAAACCCTGAGCCTGGTGGTTGGGCTAGCAACATGGTCTGGTAAAAGAGTCTAACATCCACGCGTTACATGGTGTTGCGCCTGATAAAAAACAAAACAAACAAACAAACAAACAAACAAAAAAAACCTACAAACTAATCGCCTTGTTTAGAGGTGATTGTCAGTTTGCGGGGTTATTAGAGACGCTGAGAGTGAGAGAGATCATGTTCTACATTACTTTAAAAGTGATTTTCAGAGCTGTTGATGTATGAAACAGTGTCCATAGAGACATGGATCAACTCTGTTTATGGCATTGAGTGTTAAATTGTGACAGTTTCAATAAAGGCTGCAAAATTCTTGCATTTATACTGGGGAGCAGGGAATAATTAGACGTTGGTTGTACTATTGAAAAGCAGTTTCATAAAAACCATGTAAACAGACATGAAGAAGAATGTGTTTGTAAAACTAGCAGTAAAGTATGGGAACTATAAGGCAGACTGTTTCTGCTATCAAAACAGTTTGTGTTGTTAATCCTGAATGATTCTTGGTCACAACATTTTACTCCACACACATTTGGAAAATCGCATAGTTTGACAATAAATATCCCAGTAAAGATGCTTTATTTCTTGTGAAATATGCCGAGGGAGTGATCTTTATCAAAAGTAGAAGTTATAACTGTGGCTAAACCGTTGTACAAAAGAACTTTAAAAATCTATAGTGTGTGAGGTTGTGTGAGTAAGGGATGGCTTGCCCTTCTTGCCCGCGTGTGACAAACCATCTGTTGGATCACGGATTTGACATCTTAGCATTGTGAAAGTGGGGAAACATACTCCTGGCTGAGCATAAGATTTCTTCTTACAACTTAGAATCTCACTTCTAAATGAAATTAAAAAATGTTTTTTGTAAGTATGGCTAATGTATACTTTGACTTCTAAGGCATTCACACACACGCACGCACACGCACATGAACAACATCAACACAGAGAAGAAGAAGAGGGGGTAGTTTACTACGCATCATAAAAAAAATGCAATCATTAATCTTCCAACTGTATATTTCTGTTCTGAATTCAGAGTCCTTCTTTGTTTACTGAGCCGCACTTTGAGAGTCATACTGTTGTGATACTGGTGAGAAAAGGGTAAGGTGTGAGAGACTAAACCATTACACACAAAACTTCAAAAATCTAAAGAGAATGTGAGGCTGCTAGCTGTATTGTCCAGCAATAAACTTATCTACAATGTGCTAGTAAAGAGCAACTTGTACTTCTGTCCCATTAAGCGATGGTTTAACAAATTTCATTGCACGCTATAAAAGAAATCTGGATTTAAATAGAACATAGTAGTGTTGGATTAAGTGTAGGAAACACTAGTATAAGGTGTCTATGGAACAAATCTCCTTCAACATTCATAATGACCAAAGTGAGGACTACAGACATTTCTCTCAGTCAGCTGATTGTGTTTAGGGTAAAAGCAGCTAAATACACTGAGATTGCTCCACATTTTAGTGAGTTAACTCAGGATGTCTGTGGGTTTTGTCAACTTGGGGTGAACAAAAGCAGAAAAACGGTAAAAGATTCAGACATTGAAAGTCTGGTTTATTTCATGAATACAATGAAACATTTTACAGTCCACAGAGCAAAGTAGCATACATGATAAATGGATACTACAACATAACACGGACAGTGAAAAGTAAAACTCATCGTCTTACCAGCTGTTATATTCTGTAAACTTAAAATAAACCCCTGAAATTAGATTTTAGTGTTTTAAGTCATGTATTTAAAAAGAAATGAGTCAACACTCAGCAGCATTACTGAGGTGACACTTTAACAATGCTTCATATCACAGTCTTTATGATGAAAAAACATGTTCTCTCGTTAGCAGATGTAGCAGAATGCATTTATTGCAATGTATGAGCTACACTTCTTGTTAAAAAAAAAAAAAAAAAAAAAAAGCTGATTGGAGATGCATTAAAAAAAAAAAAAAAAAAGCTCCTGTCTTGACCTTCGTTCTGCAAGCACGCACTCACACACACGCACTCACACAGTAGCACACGCAGCATTGCACACACACACACACACACACACACAGAGAGAGAGAGACAGAGAGAGAGAGAGAGAGAGAGAGAGAGAGAGAGAGATCATTAATACAAAGGACTGCAGCAGCTTTTTTGGATTTTCACTCTTTGATGGCTTTAATATGAACAGCCACATAAAATTCATTCCAATTTTTTGCCTTTGCTTCAATTAAGATGTGTCTTTAAATCTACGATACCTGCCTTGTTCAAAAAGTTTACTGACATAGTAAAGAAGTAGCTAGGGAACTCAGTAAGTATGAGCCGCAGTAGCTTAGGGACACTTTCTCAAATAAAGAGGATTTCATCATCTGCAGTTTGTGAAAAAAGTGCCACATTAAAAACAAATCAATAGAGCCACAAATTATGGATGCAGACTCTTTTCAGCTATTGAGGTATACTTCATGCACTTATCAGCATGCAGTTTAAAGGCTTGCATTAGAGTGCACTGGTGCACAGTTGGGCATCTTTTATGGTTATACCACTGTGAATTTTGCTATACAAATATGCTCAAGAGTCTATCATATGTTTGACATCCAACTAAAAATTCGAAAAAATATATTTTTAAATCAGTAACTTTGCAAATTTAGAGGAAATGTTTTTGGACAACAAATGAGTCACGTTTTAAAAACAGTCTGAATAATCTGCGCTGCCAGACAGACATTTATGAAGCGCCGGCTAACACACTTGCTTACCGTGGTAAAGGACCCGCGATGTCTTGGAGCAGAGAACCGTGTTGTATTGTTGCTTTTCTCTTATGCATAAGCAACGCCAGCCTGTCAGAAACGCTCTGTGTGGGTAGAAAATGGTCTGCACCGGTGCTGGTCCTGACGCGAAATGGCGAGGGTCTCACGCTCTGAGGAACGCTTCATATAGGACCGGGTGTTTCCAAAAACAATAGATGGGGGACCGGTAAGTCTGGGGGGCGATACACCTGCAGGGCATCACCATGCTGTGCAAGTTTAAAACAGTGAGGGTGGGGCACGCAGTTGCTGAGCTCCGGTGTAACTGGCCAAGATAGGCGTAAGGGTCCGCTGTTGCTGGCTACTTCAGAAAATAGGCGATACCCTGTTCGACTGGTACATCTGCGGGGCTTTTACCTTGTTGAGGAATTACAAAAGAAACGATACCGGCCACTTTAAACAATAGGTTGGGCCCTTGTTCACATGGTACTCTCAGCAACTAAGTGATACACCTGCAGGGCATCACCTTGCTGTGCAAGTTTAAAACAATGAGGGTGGGGCACGCAGTTGGGGAGCTCCGGTGTAACTGGCCAAGATAGGCGTAAGGGTCCCCTGTTGCTGGCTACTTCAGAAAATAGGCGATACCCTGCACGACTGGTACATCTGCGGGGCTTTTACCTTCTCGAGGAATTACAAAAGGAGCCGATACCGGCCACTTTAAACAATAGGTTGGCCCCCACCCGACCGGTACACCTGTCGGCTTTTACCTTTTCCTAAGGAATCACAACAATTAAATGATACCCACAGTGGGCTTTTGCAATCCTGAACAATTTCAAACAATTAACCGGCTGTTGAAAAGACTGAGCGTGTCTGTGCGACTGCAGTATCACTGCAGCGTTTATTTTCTAAAGGGCTGAATGTTATTTGCGACCATCTGTTGTGTTAAAAACTACTCTGAAACCATGAAACCCCTTACGGAAGAAATGCCCGTTTGATCCGTTTTTAAAATAAAAGGCATGCATGGCTGCATGCTGTGACATCAGAATCACAAAATGTGTGATTAAAACACAACTAGTTTGAAAAGAGTGATACTGCCTGCTTATAGCGTTTATTTTCTAAAGGACTGAATGTTATTTGTGACCATTTACTGTGTTGGAAAACTAACTGGCTCTGTCTCCCTCTTAGATCAACATTCCGATTTTTAAATAAAATGATCGCATCAATCCGTGAAAGAAACCCCAGTAGATGCGTAAAAACTAGTTAAATTAAAACTAGTGGTTTTATTAAATGAAACGCTTGTGAACAGGCTGACATTGCCCATTCAGAAGAAATTCCCATTTGTGCCGTTTTTAAAATAAAATGCTTGCATCGCTGCATGCTGTGACATCAGAATCACAAAATGAGTGGGATTAAAACACAATTAGTTTGAAAAGAGCGATACTGCCTGCTTATAACATTTATTTTCTAAAGGGCTGAATGTTATTTGTGACCATTTACGGTGTTGAAAAAACTAGCTGGCTCCATCTCCCTCTTGGATCAACATTCTGAAATCCCGATTTTTAAATAAAATGATCGCATCAAACAGTGAAAGAAGCCCCAGTAGATGCGTAAAAACTAGTTAAATTAAAACTAGTGGTTTTATTAAATGAAACGCTTGTGAACAGGCTGAATTTACCTGTACAGAAGAAATTCCCATTTGTGCCGTTTTTTTTAAATAAAATGGTTGCATAGCAGCATGAGGAGACATCAGAATCATAAAATTAGTGTGATTAAAACACAATTAGTAACACTTTTGACTAGATGTAAATAAAAAGCATCCCCGCTTTGTTAATGCGCACTGCGAAGCAAAACGCCTTCCTTTCCGCCCGCAAAACAAAGAATTCCTCTTTAAGGACACATATGTCTGCATAACTGAATGCTGAGACATACCAAAGTGATAAAAATAGTTTAATTTAAAACCCTATGGTTTGTTTAAATCAAGTTAAAAACACATGAACTCATATGACCCCACTGACGCCCTGTGTGTTTCCACACATGAACTCACATACCCCACGACCTGAACGCGCATGCGCACACGCACGAAACTGGTCAAACCGGTTCTCAAACCGGTTTGGTTGGCCGCCATCTTGGATTGCTGCCATCGTATTACTACTGTCTCTATATGCCTGAGAACTCCTTAAAGGGCCTTTGGGAGTGTTAACCACCTCATCACAATTCTGTCATATAAAAATATCCAACATAAATTTTTATAATTAAAAAAATGTCATTAACCAAATATGCAGGGGTGCACATAAGTGGTCCGCAGGTGCGCATTTGCTGTCAAAATAAAAGACGTGCACCAGATAAGAAGTTGCAACGCGCGTTTGCGTACGTAAGATTTTCTGGAGGAGGACAGACATTTGTTTAGAACTCTTAAAGATGTCGAAGAAGCAAGCTCCTTTAAGCAATTACTTTGGTGTTCCTCCACCTCCAAAGATATGTCAGAAGGAGTCCGATCCGCAAAAGAAGCGCATATTCTCGGAAAAGTGGTTGCAGGAGGTGAGCTGGCTTCAAACAAATGATGAACGCACAGAGATGTGATGCAGAATATGCCGTGAAAATCCCACTCTAGCGGACAAAAACAGTGCCTTTTATATGTACGCAAACGCGCGTTGCAACTTCTTAGCTGGTGCGCGTCTTTTATTTTGACAGCAAATGCGTACCTGCTGACCACTTATGTGCACCCCTGCAAATATGGTGCAATTATAAGGTGTTCCCTAATCAGTTGTATTAAAATAACAAAGTAAACAGATGTATGTTGGTGTCCAGTAACCTTTTAGCCAATGTTTTTTTTTTTTTAACTTTTAACACCAAACTGTCGATCAACAAAACTATAAATCTGTTCTGTTCGGATTTGTTCAAACAATTACATGAGAGGTATACAGGAAGAAAAATGGCATTTTCATGAAATGCTTACACCTTATAATAGTTTTGGCCATAATTAAACTGGAAAAAAAGACAGAAACAAGTGTGTGGTTTAAAAGGTGTGCAGGAGTGTAAAAATGTATAATTTCTACAGCTATACAAGTAGAAGCATCTGTATTTCCTTTATTCTGTGAAACAGATAACCGATGTCGAAACTTTCCAAAGAAGTCATCTTCGTTGCCATGGTAATGGCAACTTATCTGAATGGTCACGCGTTAGCACAAATGAGGCCCTGTGAATTAATGGACTATTTATTGAATAGCACAGTTCAAGGTTATGACCAAACTGCATTTTTGAAGTTGAAGTTAAAGAAATTCACTTGCCATTCATTCAAACTACATTTCTTAAATACTCATATCATATAAAACAGGTTAATACCAGTGGAGGTCTTGGACTAGTAAAAGTAGAGGCAGGTTCAGGCAGCGTGGTTTAAAGGTGGTTTAAGGGATTATCAAAATGTCTCTTATTCCGGATTTCAACGTTAATCGTCTAGTTTTCCAAGGGAGAGAAACCCCCTGGCTTCAACAACATCTGCCAATTCTGTTCCATTCATTTATTTTGATATTACAGCACTGTAAACGGGTGGTGACATCTACCTGACTTTGTCAGTCATCGGTTCTGTCCATATATATGCTGCTACAAGGCTGTATGTGGACAAGTCCACTGTGCACCGCAAAGCTCTGTCTTTTTTGCCTTGAGATTCCGAGTAGCTGTAGCCCTGCAAGAGGAAAAAAAAACCCTCACTCTACCTATCAACAATTATTAACGTTTTTTAACAAAAGCACCCCCCCCCCCCCACCCCCCAAAAAAAGAAACAAACAAACAAAAAAAAAAACAGGCACACCGTGACCCCTGTGCCACCACCCCTATTCATCTCCGCTTTCTCAGCTGGTCATCCTAGAACAACTGTTGATCTGACAGGACATAATTCTCGCCTTTGGCTGACACGGCCTGAGGGAGAAAGGAAAAAGAAACAATACACAGGCCTACAAGTGTCTCAACCCCCCGCAAGAAAAAAAAAAAAACTCCACAAGAGTTTCTGTTGAATCCTGGCAACACAGACAGCACTGTGTTTTCCCAGCCACATACAGAGATGGAGGGAGGGAGGGAGGCAGTCCACTTAGACAATAAGGCTGCAACATTAGTGTTTATCTTAAGCTGGATTATTACTCCAGAAAGCAATGTTCTTATTTTCTGTGTAAGAAAAAAACATGCTGCCTCTTTGGGAGCAGTGTGATACTCAGATGACATATTGTGTTTTGTTTTGTTTTTTTCTTACTTTCATTGCTTGCCTTTTCTTTTTTGCAACTTTGAATTTGACTACTTTCCACCAACCTTTCTAATGTTTCTAATGTTTGTTGGGCTTCAGATCCTCCCTGATTTTATGGAAATATTCTAAAAGTATAATAAATTCAGTCCACTGACAGAAACAGAAGGTTCAGCAGCAGATGAACTACTGCCTCACTTTACAGAATGCACAGACCTGCATGGTTCAATTCATCCATTCATTTATATTCTTCATATGAGTACTTTACTTCACGTGACTCAAATTTATTTTATGTGATTTGACTGTCAAGCACGAGTCCATTTCACCATGTTGAGTCCATCCAACTGCTTGTAGCAACCATATTAAACAACACAAAATTATGCAAGACTGCATTTATGTGAGAGTTCTGTGAAGCTGACCTTGACATATTCCCACATTTTCCTGCTGCACATGAGAAAACTAAAGGACAACAAGAGACTGATGTACTGTGCATGATGTCAGCTGTCTCCAGGAAATTACTGCTAGAGAAAATGGAAAGAGAAGATTAAAGAACTATAGCACAAAACATGTCAACAGGGGACTAAACTGAAGGAAAGTGTGGACAAAGCTTCCCACCCTCTCTACAGAGAGCTGACACAGCCTCATAGCAATTTTGGTTTGCGGCTCATCCCCTACAGGTGCATAGAGAACCTCTTCAGGCACTCATTCATGTCGACTGCCATCCATATGTACTCTGCTTTGCACCACAGAGGCTGCAGCCTCAGCCAAGGCGCTTCTTAAAGTCTTCATCTCTATCAGTTAGAGAGTAGGAAAGACTACAGGAGCGGAGCTACCTTCTTTCCTCTTGACCTGCATGGTTCTTTTTATATTCCTTTGCATACAGGCCAACATTATTTCACTCATAAACGAACAGTCGTGATGATGTTCACAAGCTCTTTCCATTTCATAAGCACATTAGAAAAGAGATGCTGTATTCCAGCAGCTGGAGATTAGATCTAAAACCATATTGACACAGAGGTTTTTGACTTAGAGATTAAAATAACATCCAAACAAATGATTTTCACTTCATAAACACTTTATAAATGCTTGTCAGATGAGGGTGGAGGGGGTCTAAAAAAATGGCTCCATTAGAATTTAAACTAATGAGGTATTTGTTTAAAACATTTTGGATGTAAGACTATTGTTTGTTTTTCCCCTGACATATTTTAAGAGCAAATATCAACAGAGACCACGCAAATGATGTTTGCAAGCTTTTTGCTTTTTATAACTGGTGACGTGTTTACTGTACTACGTATGATTTCGAGGAGGTTTACTTAAGTATTTCTATCAACAGATGGAAATGCACTGTACACCTACAATTACACTTCAGCAACACAGTTTTAACTATTTAATGTCCACTTAACATTAACAAGCACAAGCAATAACATAAATACTTTAAAGAGGACTATTCTTTGTAATTTTGTTTCTTTACTTTATACTTGTTTCTTTAATTTTTCAATGTGCCTTAGTATGAAGCAGAAGAAAAAAACATAACAGTGAAGTTTGGGTTTTTCAGAAGTTTTTCAGCAAACAGCACTGGCATGCTTCATATAATTGAAGGAGGGATGAATGGAAAAATGTACTGAGACATTCTTGATAAAAATCTGCTGCCATCTACCAGGATGATGAAGATGTTTCAGCACAACAATGACCCCAAACACAGACCCAAGGAAACTCTCAATGTGTTTCAAAGAAATATTATAAAGCTGATCAAATGGCCCAGCCAGTCATTTGACCTGAATCCAATTGAAAGTCCATGTAAAGAACAAAACCTCAGTGCTCACTGAGGGGGCCCACAGAACCTTCAGGTTTAGAAGACTGCATGGAAAATAGGTCAAATTCACAACTGAGCAATGCATGCCACTAGTTTTTCCATACAAGAGGCAACTTGAAGCTACCATCACCAACAAAGGCTTTCGTACAAAGCATTAAACACATTTCAGTAATCATGTTCAGTACTTTTTCCCTGTGTCAGTTCTCATTATTACACATTACTTAATTTATGGACAGCAATCATTTGATTTCTTGGTCATCTACTAATTGTAAGGTTGGTGGTTCGATCCCTGGCTGCTGCAGTCTGCATACCAAATATCATTGAGCAAGATGATTTCTCCAAGTTGCTTTTCAATCCATTGGAGTATAAATGTGTGTGGACGTTAGATTGAAAAAGCATAGAAAAAAGTGCTTGCAAGAATGGGCGAATTAGGCAAATTGTATAAGGTGCTTTGAGTAATCAGAGCAGAAAAGAACCGGCCCCTTTTCCATTTCTATGTGTGGATTGGATGGTTGTTACCAACATTTGGTGAAAATTTCATGTGAATAGCATCTTTATTTACTTAGCAAAGTGGTTGGACATTTATTTTTCCCTACTGTATGTGTGTGTGTGTCCCAGTCCCATCCTCAATTTAAACTGATAATGGAGCTCAAACGCTAACAAAAGGAAAGACATGTTTATTGGGAATGAGCACTGATAAAAGCAGACTTTATTTTACTGAGGTACCTTTTATTTGTATCTTTTAAACACACCTCTGTCTATGTACAATTCAGTTACTGGTCTGAATCTTTAATGTCAGGTGGAAACACGATTGGAAAGCCTGAGCTGCTTCACTGCTCTACCTTCCAACACCAAAACCCCTTTGCCTGCGCAGAGAATACATGGCTTAACTTGCATGACCGGACAACACAGTCAATGTGGATTAAGAACTAATACCTAATCACTGGCCATTAATACTTTGCAGCGAGAACCTCACCTTTGCCATGATCTGACATGCGTCAAAATGATCCACATCCCCAGGAGCCACGAGCCACAAGCGCTAAATTGCGATTTGCGGGTGCATAAAAATAAAGAGCTGTGTGACTGAAACCCAGCCTTCAGAAAAGATCATGATTTTTTTTTTCTTTTTTGTTAGGTGCATATATATACATACAGACAGAGCCAACTACTGCTCAGAATTACCATGGCATGACGAACTTTTACGCAAGAAAAAGGGGATGCAGCTGTAAAGACACGTTCAGAGTAACCCCTCGAACACTTACAGAGTCTAGTCACTACCACCAAGAAAGCTCAACGGCGCTTCAGTAATCGCTTAATTTAAGCTGCTGAGCCGAGATTGCAAGCATTAAGGAGTCAAACGCAGGAGCAGACACCGCCATGAATAGGGCACTTAATACATTAACAAACTATCCGGTACAAACGGACTCTAAGATAGCGATAACAAGTGCGTCAAGAATGAAAAAAATCTATCACTTACCTTGCTCAATCAGCAGGACGGTCAGGCAGACCAGCATAGCCCAGAACACAGGATTATCCATATTTATCGATCTTTTTCTATGCTTGTGCTGTCGTCTGAGGTAATTAACCCACAAGTCCTTCAAAATCCAGAAAAGTGTTTTGTCTCCAAGTCCTCAG
Source organism: Pelmatolapia mariae (assembly GCF_036321145.2). Classification (NCBI taxonomy): domain Eukaryota; kingdom Metazoa; phylum Chordata; class Actinopteri; order Cichliformes; family Cichlidae; genus Pelmatolapia; species Pelmatolapia mariae. The sequence goes on along the minus strand of NC_086236.1, from coordinate 31,176,530 downwards.
TCTCCCCGTCTGACTGTAAAGCATCCACCAACGCAGCGGTCCACAGAGTCCCTCCTCCTTCCACTGGTTATTGGCAGCGGTGCTAACGGGAAGCTAGCAGTAAGTACAGAAACTTCCGATTGCGTGTACGTGTTTAAGCGCACAAATAGGGAGGTGGCGGGTCTGGTGCTTTTAAACTGAAACAGTCATCAACATGCTTCCTGTTGTAGTCAGGTTGTATGTCGCTAGCTTCAAGCTGGGCCCTTGAGTAAGTCATTTAAAGGTTCTGGTTTTAAGTAGCCATTACCACAGCCGAATTTTACTGATTACTTATTTACTATTTTTTTCCCGCAGTATTTCTGAAAATGAAAGAACGAAGAGAAACAACAACAATGTCTGTGAAATACCCGCAGTCTTCATTTTAGTTTTTTCAGTGTATATTTTTTCATTGGTGCCCAGTATCAAATGTATTATCTGTATTATTTGCAACAGGTAGAGTAATATATGCAGCCTTAAACAAACATTTAATCGTGAGCAATATTCATATCAGACTTGGTTTTAGATCCCTAACATGTCGACTAGAACTTTAATTTGTCTAGTTAGTTCTGTGATCGTTTCTCAAAAATAAATGACGCAGAGAAGGGATCGCACACTTAGGGTTATCTGTTCTGGTCTAGCTGATTCTTGACCTCAGAGATGTTCAAAATCTGCATTCAAGAGTCTGTATGCTATTACTGCATATTACTGCAGCGAAGCACTTCATTTAGGACTGAACATGAAAGAAATAAATTAAACAATGCAGTTTCCTGTGCACCTCTGCATGCCAAAAAAGGTTTTAAAAATTACATTAAAAGCAAATTGGAGAGTAGTGTCAGTGCACAAGCACAATTTTTTTTCAGGGGGGTGTTTTTGTTTTTGCAAATTTTTGAACTCAGCTTTCAAGGACAATGTTTTTTTAACAGGTTATGCAGAATCATGCATTTGTCTCTTTACACAGAAAATAAGCATTGCTTTCATTACTTGGTAACTAATCTAAAACCTTTAAACCCAAATCAAGTTTATGTCTCAATTAAAAAATGACTGAAACCAAAACGACAAGTTCCTTTGACACCGTGTAAATAGAGTGGGTCAAAAGTTAAAGGTGTTTTCTTAGAGTAACACCACACCTCATCATCTAATCCTAACATGACCCTTTCTCCTTTTATCTCTGACAGTGAATGCTTGCTATATAAAACCTGTATCTTTTCACAACAAACTCCTTTTCTATACTCTTTAGATTGCTGTATTTAAGAATGCATAGTTTTGCATTCTGGTTTTTTTGTTTGTTTTTTTGTTTGCTTGGTTGGGTTTTTTGTTTTTTGGAAGAAAATTAGTCTTTATGATTGTTCATAGTGGAAGGGAAAAACCAACAGTGGTCATACAGTATAGTGATCTGAACTAAACATAAACTGTTAGTAGCTATTTCACAAAGGGTTGCATTTAAGCCCTATAAATATGTTTTATATTAGTCATACTCATGACTTACACCTGTCAACTCAGAAAATTGAGTTGTTCTATATTTAAGCACTTAACAGATTACATAACTGTGGCAATATTGTAGAGCCTAACTGTTACATAATCTGTTGTAACTGAAAACGCATATACAATCAATGTTAGTTGAAGCTATCTTCAGGAGCCAGAGACCACTGTGTACTTTTCAATGATTTTCTGCCTTATATTAAAGAGAAATAGTTCACTAGGACACTCAAAGTTATTTTGTGACTTACATAATCCACCACTGTATTGAATTTGCATTTTGTTTTCTTACTAAAATGCCTAAAGTGCAGCAAAGTTCACTCCATTCTGCATAACTGAGTTTAGCCCAACATCAGATATGACAAAGTGAAATTTATCATGTAGATATAACATTTTTAAGTCCAGTTCTTTACATTTTTATAGCAAACAATGCTCCACAGTTAGATTGAATTTTGCATGTGGTTGAACTGGGGGAGGAAGCCAGAGTACCAAAGCAGAACACTGCAGGTAACTGCAAAATGTACAAACTTGACCTGGAACAGCCCCAGCTGAGGGATTCAAACCCTTTTTGCTGTGAAGAAACAATGGAAATCTTATGCTGTGCTGCCTACAGGACTAATGTTGAATTAATTTGGGACATTTTACTAAAATTATTTGTTATAAATATTTTTTTAACTTGATAGCAGCAAATCAATGCACCATTTAAGTGAATGCAAAGGAATACAGAGTTGTGATTCTAGTCTTGCAGTTGACGTCCTATGGGGCTTTGGAGCTTTCGTCTATGGAGCAGCATGTAGAAAAGGTTCTTGTAGCTGTATATTCACAAAATGATGAGAACCTGGAACAAAATGAATCACAACCATTTTGGTCAATTTTTTCTTTAATTTTTTTCATTTTGACTTGTCGCTCCGTCTCTGCAGAGTACTCTCTGTGGGTCTGTTCTTCTCGCATCTGCTTTGAATCATTGCAATCTAGTTAGTCTAGTCAGCTCTCCTAGTTAGTAATCTGCATCCCCATTTCCTGTCATCTTACATTTTTGCTCTGATTTTAAATGTGTGTGCATTTCGACAACTTGAATTTCTGCTCACTTTCCTGTCTGCTGCTGCTGAGTTCAGTGTTACCTCCAGTTCCATTCCAAGATTTCTGCAAACTCAAGTACAAGGACTCACCTGGAATACTCACCTGGCTGTCCTCCATTCTATTCTCATTTGGAACCTGGCTCCCTCTGGAGAAATTCAGAGTGAATTGCTTTTTATTGAGTCCTCCTAAGCAAATATGACAGAAGTTTTTATGAATGTTCTAGTACTATTAAGTTACAGTGGCTTGCAAAAGTATTCGGCCCCCTTGAACATTCCACATTTTGTCACATTACAGCCACAAACATGAACCAATTTTATTGGAATTCCACGTGAAAGACCAATACAAAGTGGTGTACACGTGAGAAGTGGAACGAAAATCATACATGATTCCAAACATTTTTTACAAATAAATAACTGAAAAGTGGGGTGTGCGTAATTATTCAGCCCCCTTTGGTCTGAGTGCAGTCAGTTGGCCATAGACATTGCCTGATGAGTGCTAATGACTAAATAGAGTGCACCTGTGTGTAATCTAATAGGGCTGCACGATTTTGCATAAAATGAGAATCACGATTTTTTTGCTTAGAATTGAGATCACGATTTTCTTTTCCAATATAAATATTTATTGCACTTATTAACTGCACATCAACTTTGTAACAGTTGAGACTGAACATAAAAACAATAAATGAACATAAAAACAATAAATGTCTCACATTTTGTCGTTGCCGCAAAATGTTGTACTGCTTGAAATTCCGTCTCCACCGTTGCTCGACACTGCGTGTATAGAGCAAGTAGTGCAACAATAGAAAAATAGTTGCGGGACGGCACTGTGTAGCGTTTGTCTAGGGTGTTGATCATTTTCCTAAATCCCTCGTTTTGCACAGTGTTGATGGGAGCCATATCTTTAGCCAGGCGATAAGTGATAGCCTCCGTAATTTCTTTGTGCCTGCGGGAGTTCGACGGGTATGGGGAAGCGCTGTATAAGGTTCCCGTTATTGATGTTTGGGTGGTTGACCGGGACGGATTTTCTCCTGTCACTTTCTCGTCATCTCTCACGTGCTCTCCGTTCTTTTTTCCCTGCCAATTTTAGCAGCCAGCTGGCTTCTGTATCACGTGGTATAAGGCTCCGCCCTTGTCATTTGTTGAGCAGGAAGAGTGAGCGCTTGTTTTCATGCAGATTTATGTCCCGGATCAAAATGCGGTACAATCGTCATCTTTTTTCTTTTTTTTTTAAATCGTTGTCATTTGGAAATGAGATCGCACATAAGTATGAATTGAGATCGCGATTTTCTAACGATTAATTGTGCAGCCCTATAATCTAATGTCAGTACAAATACAGCTGCTCTGTGACGGCCTCAGAGGTTGTCTAAGAGAATATTGGGAGCAACAACACCATGAAGTCCAAAGAACACACCAGACAGGTCAGGGATAAAGTTATTGAGAAATTTAAAGCAGGCTTAGGCTACAAAAAGATTTCCCAAGCCTTGAACATCCCATGGAGCACTGTTCAAGCGATCATTCAGAAATGGAAGGAGTATGGCACAACTGTAAACCTACCAAGACAAGGCCGTCCACCTAAACTCACAGGCCAAACAAGGAGAGCGCTGACCAGAAATGCAGCCAAGAGGCCCATGGTGACTCTGGACGAGCTGCAGAGATCTACAGCTCAGGTGGGGGAATCTGTCCATAGGACAACTATTAGTCATGCACTGCACAAAGTTGGCCTTTATGGAAGAGTGGCAAGAAGAAAGCCATTGTTAACAGAAAATCATAAGAAGTCCCGTTTGCAGTTTGCCACAAGCCATGTGGGGGACACAGAAAACATGTGGAAGAAGGTGCTCTGGTCAGATGAGACCAAAATGGAACTTTTTGGCCAAAATGCAAAACGCTATGTGTGGTGGAAAACTAACACTGCACATCACTCTGAACACACCATCCCCACTGTCAAATATGGTGGTGGCAGCATCATGCTCTGGGGGTGCTTCTCTTCAGCAGGGACAGGGAAGCTGGTCAGAGTTGATGGGAAGATGGATGGAGCCAAATACAGGGCAATCTTGGAAGAAAACCTCTTGGAGTCTGCAAAAGACTTGAGACTGGGGCAGAGGTTCACCTTCCAGCAGGACAACGACCCTAAACATAAAGCCAGGGCAACAATGGAATGGTTTAAAACAAAACATATCCATGTGTTAGAATGGCCCAGTCAAAGTCCAGATCTAAATCCAATCGAGAATCGGTGGCAAGATCTGAAAACTGCTGTTCACAAACGCTGTCCATCTAATCTGACTGAGCTGGAGCTGTTTTGCAAAGAAGAATGAGCAAGGATTTCAGTCTCTAGATGTGCAATGCTGGTAGAGACATACCCTAAAAGACTGGCAGCTGTAATTGCAGCAAAAGGTGGTTCTACAAAGTATTGGCTCAGGGGGCTGAATAATTACGCACACCCCACTTTTCAGTTATTTATTTGTAAAAAATGTTTGGAATCATGTATGATATTCGTTCCACTTCTCACGTGTACACCACTTTGTATTGGTCTTTCACGTGGAATTCCAATAAAATTGATTCATGTTTGTGGCTGTAATGTGACAAAATGTGGAAAAGTTCAAGGGGGCCGAATACTTTTGCAAGCCACTGTAAATATGGAGTTCCATGGGGTTCTCTGCTGGTACCAATTCTATTTACATTATAGATGCTTTCCTTTGGGAGTATTATCAGAAGGCATACCATACATTTAACATACTTTGCTATGCTAGATAATACCTAGCTCTATCCTTCCATGAAGCCAGATGACACACAATTACGTATACTATAGGAATGTCTACTACAGGAGGACACAACAAAGGACAAAGGAAGGTACAGACCATACGTTCACAGGGGGAGATTAGTGCAGTGGACAAACCTGGGCGAAGAAACACAAGATGGTTGATCAGGGACAGACTGGACATGCAAGGGAAACAAACATACTGAACCGAGAAATAAAGAACTATAAATACAAATAAAAAAAAACAAGTGGCTCTACCCCCCTCCAAAAAAAAAAAAAAATCGGCAGATGGGCAATGATGGTGATAGATTTCATCTGAAAGGCAGGCAGAAGGTCTGTACTGTCAAAAGAGACACCAGTGGCAGTGGCAGATGCAGACGTTGTGGGCTCAAGCTTAGGCAGCATGGAGTGGTCTGACTCAGAGATCAGTGACTGTAAAAGCTCTATATGGGAGCCTCTGGATTGGGTGGGTGCTCAGCCATCTCCCCCGACGAGCAGGGCAGTGGAGGGTACTTAGCCATCTTCTCTGATGACTGGGCCTTCTGATGACCAGGGCAGACAGTGAGTGGTCCCAGGTGGATTGACAGTTTTCAGGGGTGGAGATGGTGCTCTGTAGCAGACTGACTCTAGCTGAGGAGTAACATAGACTGGGCTGGCATATACAGCTCTTGGCAGATTGGGCTGGATGGCAAAGACTGTCAGGGCAGACTGAGAAACACTGTCAGTGGCAGACTGGAGCTGCCAGTTCCACCTCCAGGTACTTGATTTTCTCCTCCAAGGAGCTTGATGTGACGACGGTGATCAGGAGTTGGGAGCTGACCCATGAGGCAGTAAAGCTGGTGAGCTGACAGACTGGAGGAGAGGTGATATGGCAATGAATTTTAGGAGAGGGGATGAATAACACTCTTTGACTGGGCTGACCATGCTGAACAGTTCATATTGCAGATTTTCTCTAAGAAGAAACCACTGAGTTAGCTAGCAAAGCAGTGTTAGGGAATGTGTACAGCCAGGGCATGTAGGAAATAAACTCACAGGAAAATGCCAGTTGCAGAAGTCTCCTTTGATCATCTTTGGTGTGGATGATACGCTGGGAGTAATCCTTAAGCTGAGCATAGATTTCCTCAGACAGAACACTCGAGTCTGTGGAGTTCTTGCTGTGGCCGCATCCTTCTTTCAGAAAAACAGGTGTATTTGCAAACAGAGTGTGGACCCAGAATGCTTTGTTTTGGTGGAGAAAAGGCAATGATAATAAAATTATGAATAATTTCTTTATTGTTTTGTCACAAACAATTCTAAACAATAGAAGGGCATAGTAATAAACAGGAAACGCAGGGATCAGGAATAAAATGCAGCAACTTATAAAGACAGGAAATGCAAAGAGACCAGACAGAAGATGGGGACACAATTGAGAAGACCAGAACCATAATAGTAAGGAATCTTGGAGTAATGTCTTTCAATGTATATATAACTAAGTACAGCTTACTTAAGATGACTAAGTTAGGACAACGTATTGATTTTGAATGCACAGTACTAAGAATAACCTGATTTTTCTGAGTGAGCAATATTAAATGTTTATCCACTGGTGTAAACTGCTATGATCAATATAAATTTTATTTATTGTTAAGCCACAAGTGCAGTATTCTAGCTCAAACAACACATCTGTTGTGCATACAAGCACAAAAGCTGCATGTTGTAAAATTTTAAGGAAGGTTTGTTTACCAGTCCAGTGTCATATCATGGATTTAGGTGATTCAAATGCAATTGCCTGAAGAAACTCTTTAATATTGTCCCACCTTCCCTTAAGTACAGTGGCAGTGGATGTGGGTTGGAAGTACAATAACCAGCACACAATCTATGAAGGAGGGCTCATCCCTCCTACAAGGAAACAATCATATTCTTTAGAACACTAAGTTACATTTGTTCTTCTTAAAGTATTTTATTTTGTATTCACTATAGAGTATACTTCAAGATAGACAATCAACTGTTACACATTTGCAGTATTTTTTGGCAACTGTTACACTGTTGCCAAAAAATACTGTAAATGTGAGATAAACAAATAATAAAACCATCTATCGATTGACTCATCCATTTTCCATCCTTTGGTGAAAACCCCAACGTACTGCCAGCAAGCTAAGGGCATAAGCTATGAATTGAAGTAAGTATTTCTCAACTTCATGCACTAGATCAGGCTCCCTACCTACTAGAGAAGTGATGTTGAACTGGGCATTGGTCCACCAGGCTCCCGCCCCTGGACGCTGCTTGACACACAATAATGCCATAAAAGCATATTTTTAAAAAGGCTATGCATTTTTAAAAGTGGCCACTAACTTTTCATTCTAAATGCCTTCTCTTTGGACTTTAGATGTTAACAAATTCATTTTTTAATTGTACTTACAATGAAATGAGAAGTCCAGAGCCTCAATGAAATCTCCTTTAGCAGTCTTAATGACAGTTTATAAACTCAGAAAACCTCTGAAAAAGTAAAAAGGAGGGAGAGGAAGAAAAACCAGCAAATGTTTTAGAAGCTGATTTTATTCTGATTACTATACAACCATTATTGCATACGACACAGAAAGTTAATGTGCGTCACATTCAGCCAAATTAGACTAGCTGATATAGTACTTATTTAAGAACACTATCTATTAGTATGTCTGAATGTGTGAGACTGCCACCTTCAGAGAGAATGGGCACAACAATTTGAGATATCTGTTTAAAAAACAAGACCACCTAAATTAAATGTCATCATTACATGCTTCTCAAAAACTTCTAATAAATAACGTTTTAATATACTTAAATAAGCACAATGACCAGATAAAACATGTGTTATGTTTATATTTAACCTAGGTTAACCTAAAATGTTTCTGATTATTGAATTGTGGGTATGAACCTTTTTTGAAGGACAACCTAAATTACTTTAATTTCAACTATACAGCCAACCTAGATTATAAACATTTAACAGGCCACTAATCTGGTTTTTCCGTATCTTAAATTTAGCTTTGACTTTCACCTAAAGTTGTATCTCAGTACAATTTTTAATAAGAGAAATACTATTATGACTACTATTATTTAAAATGTAATGAAAGAGAAATGTTGGTTGGTTAAATGTAAAAACAGCTTCCTCTATTGCTAAAGAACGGCTAGATTTGACATTAACAGATGCCACAGATTACTGAATTGTGGGTATGAACGTTTTTTGAATGACAACAAGCAAAATTTCCACCTTACTTTTCTCATTTAAGCCAACTCAAATAAAGTGAGTTGAACTCAGCTGAACTTAAACTGAGTGTTAATAACAAGTTGATAAAAACTGAGTTTAGGCTACTTAATATTTTTAGTTAAGCACAATATTACTGTAGGTTTTACAGTGTAAAAAAATCGTTTTGTTGTGTTTTTTTTCTTTCTTTTTTTTCAAATATTGTATAAGCACATTTTTTTCTCACTCTTAACTAACTGAAGCCTTTCGTTGAACTACCAAAAAAAAAACACATTGGTACTCTCTTTCTGGCCAGACACGTGGCAGCACTTCTGCTATCATTTTGTTTGTATTTAACAAAATAAAAATGCAGACATGAGCATACACATTAGTTTTTGACTCTCTCACTGAACTAATACAGCCAGTCCCTCAGCATGTTTGTATGCTCTGCTTATATTGCCTTCATATTTAATCATCTTTTGCTTCTTAAAGAACTTATTTTAACATTGCACTCAACAACAAACAAATCCTCCCTAACAAAAAAGTAACTTCAAAAGCCAAATTTCATTATAGTTCTTTACGTCGATATATGCGCCGCAAGTAAATAAGTAAACAAGTGGTTCCCAGGCAACTTTTTTTTTTTTTTTTACCAAAGTGTTATAATAAGCTATATAACAGCTTTGAGATGTACTTAGATAATGCTAGGTGCTTTGTTTTTGTGGCACTAGCTTAAAGTTACGGTGCAAACATTATATTGTAGTAAACTGGTTAACTATTTAAACAGTATGGTGGAAATATTAAACTCTATCGTGGCTAATTAAGTTAGTAGTTAACTAACTTACTAGTAAAATGATTAATAGTAACCACAGATTTCACATAAATATCCTGATTAGCTATGCGCTCCAAAAAAACAAACACTGGCTCAATTTTAAAACATTAAGGTAACAATTTTCATTGATGTTTTTCAGTAATTCCAACTCAGCCACTACTGAGTAAATCCACAGAGACGTTTTTAGTTAACTAACTCACCCACATAGCAAGCAGGTCTGGCCCGGATCTGGTATCAAGCTGGCACTGCTGGTTGACTTCTGGCATGATAAGACGTATGTCATCCAGATATGGGCCAGGCATGGCAGATTGCACTGTCTATGTGATGGCATGCCATATCTGGCTCGATTGTGGTTTGGGTTATGTGGCCCAGGCTCATAGAAAACAGGTCTGGCCCGGATCTGGCATCAAGCTGGCACTTCTGACTGACCGGTGTCATGTCATAGCAGGGTGTATGTCAACTAGATATGGGCCAGGTCTGGCAATGATGGCACTATTTATGTTCCTATTTTCCTATTTTAGTTAGAAGACACAAATGCCATGTTGCAACACTATACTGCTATGGTAGCCAACATTTCAAATGCAGGTTTGACAGGTTTGTGAGTGTACACTTTATCCAAAACCTAGTTTTAGTACATAAGTAAAAGAAATTCCTTTACAGAGGGTTTACTCATGTTTACCACTGGGTGGCTGTAGCTCAGGAGGTAGAGCAGGTCTCCTACTGCTCTGAAGGTTAGTGGTTTGATCCCTGGCTCCTCAAGTATGTATGAATGTAGTTAGGAAGCACTCAGTTTAGAGAAAGTGTGTGTGATTGAGTAATCTAGGAGAATAAAAAAGCACTATAAAAGAATCAGTCTGTTCACTGTCTGAACAGAGTTTAATCTGTTACTTTTGCACTATTATGGGCCTGCACAGGACCACCAGTGTGTCTGCAACTGGCCTTGTGCTGGCCCATGTGTGGGCCACCAAAGGGCCGTCATTCTTTGCGGTATGTAGGCCATGTGTAAGCACATTGTGTGGGCCATATCCGGGCCATACCAATTTTGCCATGTAGGCAGTTTTTCTTCAACTCAACTTTCACTCTTCAACTACCATGATTTACTTTTTCCTCTGAATCCTTAATTAAGATGAAACAAATGGATTTTAATGAAAAGATTAAGGTGATATTTAGTGATCAAATTATTTAAATTTAAGCTGCTCTAAATTCTTATTTTACCTTCATTCTACTTACAATGTACATTGTTACATACATTTTATTATTAGAAATGTATTTTACTTTAGTTACAATAAACTGCACATAGCAATTCCACTTTTATATTAACATTGTTTCTTGCAAAACCAATGTTCAAAACAGACATGCCCGCTTCAAAAAATATATGAAATGAGAAAAAATACATCTATACAAAATGAATACATTAACTCAAATATTTGCAGGCTTTAACCAAGAAGTTGTCCTTTAGCGAGAAACAAAAACATTATTAATGTGGACTTTGGAGGACAGAGATTAGTTCAGCTCTGAATGTTCATAAATAGAATAGAAAAGATATAACACTATATGCTATCTGAAGTTGCTGTGTTAAATGAAACCATATTGATGGCTTCATGTATGCTAGTTAGTTTTAGGCTACGTCCACATGAATACGGGTATTTTTGAAAACTGTGATTTTCCATTTTCGTTTAAAAAAAGAAAATACTGTCCACATGTGCAGTTTTGAAAAATTATCTCTGTTCACATGTAAAAGCGAAAAACTAAATATTGGCCAATCAGAAGTCTAGAAGCCTGGGTGGGAAAGAGTAAACTGGGTTTTGTACCCTCACAAAACCTTAAGTACTTCTAAAAAGTTTTTGTTTTTCCTGTAAAGGCAGCTAATTTTGTGTTACTTTTTAAGTGTCATTTTCAAGTGCCTTCATCATTTCAAATGTTAATATCTAAAGACAGTAGTTTGGCTTTTGTGTAGACTCACAACTTAGGAATGAACAAATATGTTTATGTAAGTGTGTAAAAACTGCAGATAGTAAGATTAACAGCCACAGTATTTTGTCTCTATCCACCATTGTAGAAATTCATCTCGTGTAAACAATAACGTGGCACACAGAATCAGAATCAGAATCGTGTTTATTGGCCATGCATATGCGTACACACATACAAGGAATTTGGTTCCGGTAGATGGTGACTGTCAAGCACAGCAATGTAAATCACAACAATATGTAACAACACAATACACACACACACACACACACACACACACACACACACACACATGTGTATATATACATGTAGACATGCATACACAAAGCTGTGTAAACCAACCATAAATAACCAATCTAAATCTTATAATAATATAAAATACAGGATGACAGAAATGAAATGAAGTGAAATGAATACCACAGAATGTACATAAGGTGCAGTTGCAGTCTGGCACTGGGAGCAGTCTGAGGGGTCAACTGTTTAGGAGGGAGATGGCGAGGGGAAAGAAACTGTTCCTATGTTGGGTGGTCCTGGTCTGCAGGCTTCTATACCGCCTGCCAGAGGGCAGCAGGTCAAAAAGTCTGTGTCCAGGGCGTGAGGGGTCTGTGATGATTTTCCCTGCCCGTTTCCTGGTTCTTGAGAGGTACAAGTCCTGGATGGAGGGCAGGGGGCGCCAATGATCTTTTCTGCTGCCCGTACAGTCTGCTGCAGTCTGCTTCTGTCCTGTTTAGTGGCTGCACCATACCAGACTGTGATGGAGGAGCACAGGACAGACTCAATGACTGCAGTGTAGAACTGGATTAGCAGCTTCTGTGGAAGACTGTACTTCCCTAGTTGTCTCAGGAAGTACATCCTCTGCTGGGTCCTTTTGAGGATCGAGTTGATGTTGGTCTCCCACTTCAGAGATGGTGGTACCCAGGAACTTGAAGATCTCCACGGTCAACACCGGGCTGTCTGATATAGTAAGGGGGAGCAGTGTTGAGTGATGTCTCCTGAAGTCCACTGTCATCTCTACAGTCATATGTGTGTTCAGCTCCAGATTGCATGACGTCAAAAACAGCACACACCTTTGATGTTGCGTGAGTAAATCTCTGTTTTCCACACCTAAACGCAAAAATGGATTTTTTGAAATTCTCCACCCTGGCAGGAGTTTTTAAAATCTACGTTTTCAATGACTCAAAACGCTGTTTACATGTGGACGAAAGGCCCAAACGCACAGAAAAATCTGTTTTTTCAAAAATACCCGTGTACATGTGGATGCCTTAGAAACAATAGAGCTTCTGTAAGTTGCGCAACACAATCTTAAAAATAAATAACAAAGTTGTATCCAGCCAAATACTTACACATATTCTCACTATCCTGGCATAAGTAGGTCGCAATCAATGTCAGTATTTTAAAATGAGAGCTCTCTGAGATATGCAACTAAGCCATGGATAGCAACCTCTCTCCCTCTTTTCAAAATATCATCCTCTGAATGAGGATAAAATATGTTTAAAAAAAAATTAATATACAAAAATTGTTCACAAACAGTGCCAATAGTTGCTAAGCTTTTATGGTGCTAATGGTAAATAATTTAAAATGACCATTCCCCACTCGGCGACACACCTGCTGGGGATCAAACTCTGGTAATTGGTGATTCTGTTCTGAGACATGTGAAGCTAGAGGCACAGCAACCATAGTCAGTTGTCTTCCAGGGTCCAGAGCACTGAGGGAAATTTAAAACCCGTGGCTAAGGGTAAAAGTAAATTCAGTAAAATAATAATTCACATCGGCAGTAATGACAGCAGTTATGTCAATCAGAGGTCAAAATCAATATTGAATAGGTGTGTAACTTAGTCAAAACAATGTGTTTAGCCGTATGTTGTCCTTAAATTGCTGTCTGTCTGAGTGGTGTCCAAAAAACGATGTGGGCTTCATAGATCATTGAAAAACTTTCTGGAGGAAACCTGGTATTGTTTGGAGAGATGGCATCCATCCCACTTTGGATGGAGCAGCTCTCATTTCTAGAAATTAAACCCCCCAAAACGTGACTATCCAGAGTATCCAGCAATTCAAATGTGGACGCTAGCAGAGGGAGAGGATATTTGTTCTTGACGGTTATTTTGTTGAGACCACGGAAGTCAATGCAGGGGCAAATGGATTTGTCCTTCTTTTCCAAGAGAATCCTGCCCCAAGTGGAGAAGTGGATGGTCGAATGATGCCTGCCGAGAGTGAGTCGGTAATATAGCGCTCCATGGACTCGCGCTCAGGCTTGGACAGGCTGTACAGGCAACTGGTGGGCAGTGCAGCTCCTAGAAGCAAATTCAATTCAATTCAATTCAATTCAATTCAATTTTATTTATATAGCGCCAAATCACAACAACAGTCACCTCAGGGCGCTTTATATTGCACAGTAGATTGTACAATAATAGATACAGAGAAAAACCCAACAATCATATGACCCCCTATGAGCAAGCACTTTGGCGACAGTGGGAAGGAAAAACTCCCTTTTAACAGGAAGAAACCTCCGGCAGAACCAGGCTCAGGGAGGGGCAGCCATCTGCTGTGACCAGTTGGGGTGAGAGAAGGAAGACAGGAAAGACAAAAACAGTTAAAAAGCTTCTAGTAGAAGGAAATATGATAGATGTCTGGAGGGAGCTACATCCCAAGGAAAAAAATGAGTATAAAAACTACTGTGAACTAAATGATAATCAAGAGGTGTCCCCAAGTGTTACATGGGATGCATCAAAAGCAGTAATAAGAGGAAAATTGATCATGTGGTCCTCGTATAAAAAGAAAGAGAAACAAATGCAAATTAATAAGTTACTACTCACATTAAAGAACTTAGAGACTAAACACGCCACTGTTAAAGACTCTCAAACACTGGAAGAGATAAATTTAACAAAGCGGAGATTAAATGATATATATGACAGACAAGAAGAAATAAAAGCTAAATTTGTTAAGTAAAAGTACTATGATTATGGCCCTAGGGCAAAGAAATTATTGACCTGGAGAATTAAAAAACAGGAAGAAGAAAGAGGAATTTATAGTATAAAACATGAAGAGACCCAAAACACGTGTTATACTGCTAAAGAAATACAAAACTCATTTGAAAACTATTATAAAAAATTATATTCACAGACACAAGGGGCTGACCTTCTAAACATTCAGAAATTTTTGCATTCTCTGGACCTACCTAATATTGGACGAGAACAAAACAAAAGACTTATGCAACAAATTACTAAACAAGAACTGGATAAAGCCATCGCAAAAACAAAAACAAAAACAAATAAGATGCCGGGTATGGACGGATTTACATCAGAATATTATAAAACCTTTAGAGACTTATTATCACCGCTATTATTAAAATGTTTTAACTATGTGTTGGAGGGAGGGGAGTGACCAGCATCCTGGAGACAGGCAATTATTTCAGTAATCCCAAAGTTGGGCAAGGACAAAAGGGAATGCAGTTCATATCGACCAATTTCAATTTTGAATATGGATTATAGATTATTCACCTCAATAATAGCAGAGAGGCTTAAAAACATAATACCAGAAATTATTGATGAAGACCAGACAGGACTTCTCAAAACAGACAGATTCAAGACAGTATAAGACGTGCCTTACATTTAATAGATTATATGAATAAAATCCAAAGGGAATCAATTGCCTTAAGTCTTGATGCAGAAAAGGCTTTTGACTCTGTCCGGTGGGATTACTTATTTTTGGCTATGGAGCGGTTTGGTTTCGGAGACCCTTCCATTCAACTGATTAAAAACTTATACTATTTACCTTCAGCAAGAATAAAAATAAATGGGAGCTTAACTGGAGTAGTGGACTTGCAGAGAGGATGTCGGCAGGGATGTCTGCTTAGCCCAGCCCTGTTTGCTTTATTTATTGAACCGCTGGCGCAAGCCATTAGGGATGATGAACAAACTAAAGGGATATAGATACGGAATGGGGAATATAAAACGGGTCTATATGCAGATGATATTTTGCTGACTCTCACAGACCCAGAAAGAAGCTTACCCAAGCTATGGTCAAAGATGGAAATGTTTGGAGAACTTTCCGGATATAAAATAAACATTCAAAAAACACAGGTGATCACATACAATTATATACCCACAACAAAGATCAAAAGTATGTCTAAATTCAAATGGAAGAATAAAATAATTAAATATTTAGGTATTAAGATTCCCAAAATACTGACAGAAATCTATGAAATAAACTACTCACCAATTACAAGGGAATTAAAAGAAAACATTCAAAGGTGGAGCCCAGACCGGGCAGATCTGAGGGTTTCACTGTGCCAATATGTTATTGTCAGTGTGTATTGTGTTTTTTGTGGGGTTTTTTTTTTGTTTGTTTGTTTTTTTATGTGGATGATTGTCAAAATTATAAAACATTCGATAAAAATAAAGTATATTAAAAAAAAGACATTCCTGCAGTTTAACTAATTGGTGTGTGTTATCTGGCTTCATGGATAGATAGAGCTGGGTGTCATCAGCATAGCAGTGGAAATGTATACTATGTCTTCTAATGATGCTGCCTAAGGCAGGGATGTTCAAACTTTTTTCGCTGAGGGCCACATACATAAAAATATAGGAGGGGCTGGGCCACTTACTAGAAATTAGGTATATAACCTTAACTTTACTGTATTAAAAAACTTTAAAGTGGTCAAATGTGTTTTATTGTTGAATATAATTATAGACAAAACTGCCTTCATCACAGCTTTCCATAAATGGATCTTTATTGATTTATTCAGAAAAAGCTTTGGTAGCTCATTCTCAGAACAGCAGCCTCAGATTTCTTCTTAGACAGAAGATTTACAGTACAGAGAAAAAAACAATAAAGGGGAAAATGGGACGGGTACATTTCAAGTTTGTTATTTAAGTTATTAGGCTTAGCAAAACATCTATTAACGTTCGTTTGAAACGATTATCAACATTAACAGACTGAACTGGACTTAATAACAGGAGTCCATATAATTTTAGTAAATTATTCTGGTGAGTATCAGCTGCGCTGGCTATGGAAATCGGGCCATCCAGCCGCGGTGCTGATCGTACGCCACTCGTGCCAAAATCCAGACAAATGTCACCTGACCAAGGAGCAAATCTGCATCAGATGAGATCAGCTGACTTTGCATGTGCGTGCGCTGTGCACAGCGGTGTGTACTCTGTGTGTTAACAAGAAAAACGCATATAAGAAAGTGGTGCGCAAAAGCAGGGTAGTGACAGAATGTATGCGCATTATTGATATTTGAAGCACGTGTACCTGCACATTAACAGTTCAGTTCAGTTCAGTTCAGTTCATTTTTATTTCAAACATATACATTCACCAACATTTCATAAAATCATTCCATGCAGTTGTTTGAAAAGGAGTAGGCTGAAGTATATACTTATTTAGCCCTACCCCCTCAGGTTTACACACGGGTACTATGGAATATATTTTTTACTCACCTAAAGTGCTCGTGCTCTCGTCCACTCCCCGCAAAGAAATTAGCAGCTGTGCAGTGTCTGTGGCATCGGTGCTCTCAT